>NC_140165.1:291458725-291504864 GCF_963971535.1 Notolepis coatsorum | reverse complement strand
AGACAGGAAATGACCTCTGGTTCTTGTTAGTGAGGTCACAGGCTGTTCACATACACACACACACACACACACACACACACACACACACACACACACACAGCACACACCTGTGCAGCTCATGCTCAGACACACACACCAACAAACACTTAATTACAAAATGGTGGAACGAACTTCCACCACAGTCAGGACAGCTGAAACCCACCCAATTATTTTACCATCGACTAAAAACACACTTCTTCAATCAATATCTGAAATAAAAATAAATAAATACTAACCTACATACTGTCTTTTACTACCGTGCACTTTGCTACTATATGCCTATATCATTACCTACTATGCTAATTATGTCCATACTACCATGCACTCAAGTTCGACACTGTTTGACGAACAATCTTCCTTACCCTTAGCTGAACATCTCACATTGTAATTATGACATCTGACATCATGCAAGTGCAGTAGTAATTCAGCCAAGTAGCAATCTTCCTGTTTCGAGTGTATACAGGCGGTAAATATTGATTTCGCCCCCCCCCCCTCTCTCTCTCCCTCACTCCTCAGGCGCTTCCTTTGAAACTAACAACCATCATCGTCCCAATCTATTTCAACAACTCAGGCCAGTCGGTGGAGTCTGTGAACGACGGGTACAGCTCTTATCTGGTGAGTTAAATTCTCCCTAAACTACTGCACTCCCTCTGAGCGAGACACCATCACAGCTAAAGGGGGGGGGGGTCTCGCTGATTTTTAAGCTGAACCCTGTCATTCTATTGTGAGCAGGACAACGCGTTCTGTGTCTCCAGAGCTCGGCAGCATCGCCCATCCCCCCCCCCCCTGCCCCTCGAGGGGAACTCCAGCGGATAACACAACCTGGGGGAGAGCAGACCTCTAATGAACTGCAGACAGTATTTCTCCTCAAGCGTTTCTTCAACGCTCCTCCAGCTGGGCCTACTACAGTTGAGAATTTTTGAGGAAATAGTGTCTGTGTGCAGTTCACTAGAGGTCTGCTCTCCTCCGGGTGATGTCATACAGCAGAGTTTCTCAGAGGGGGGGACACGTTGGTGGGTTTTATGTCCAATTAACATATGTCTTCCTCACAACAGATCGATAGGATTCAGGTTAAAACCGGTGAAATCTCAAAAAAAATTTGATTATTATTATGTATAAGAAGTAGTAGTTGTTGTCTTCGGATAGCATTACCGGTCCGTAGGGCTGACCCCTATTAGTCGATTAGTCGACTAATCGGTCGAAAGGAGCCGTAGACTGCCAACCTCTTAGTAAAAAAAATATATATATAATTATTTTTTTATTATAATTATTTTTGTATCATTCTTTCCAAAAGAAAAGAGGCCTAGAAGCGTGGCTAACGCTAATGGCACGCATACCAGAGGCTAACTGCCTAAGAAAACAGGCACAGAGGCACTGAAAGAGGATTTCACCCATCTAATGAACACACTAGACTAGACAAATATCAAGATGTATCCATCAGTGGACCAATTGCATGCTTTTGCAGAGGACAAGAAGCCTTCAGGCGACTCCTTCAGACATTAAGCACCCCCACAGCCCAAATGGAATGATAAAAAATATATATATATTATTATACTTTTATTTTATTCTTTTTTTTTTTACTAATAGTCGACTAACGGCAAATTTTGGCCAATCATAGTCGACTATCCAAATCCTTAGTCGGGGACAGCCCTACCGGTCCGTACTCATTTCATTACTCGTTTCATTTCATTGTTCTATCTTGGATTACTAGTTGCACAGCCATACGTGGCGGATTTTCTAAAGTCCTTGTTAAGAACCCTAAATGTGGATTTAGACCATGTAAAAGAATAGTTGTAAGATTTGTATACATTGTTTGTATACATTGTTTCCCATAAGGGAAGAGGAAATGGATTTGATGTGTTTACTGACACATCTCCATCTCTCCATCTCTAATCTTGAGTCTTAAAGTCTTATTTTAAAGGAAAGAATTCTGCCAATAGGATTATTCCACTTGTCCCCAGACAAAATAAGCTTGTTTTCAAGGATTTTCTCGAAAACAAGCAAAAGTGATTGTGAAACACTGGGACCTGTCTTAATTTAAACACAGATCAACCTAAAAGCTAAATTGGACTGGAACTGGACTGAATTTTCTCATCCCGACAGCAGACTTTTTCAATTACCGGTATATAAAAAAAGAAAAAAAAATGTAAACAAGCTTGAAATACAGATTTGAAGATCCTTGGTGTGCAAGTCAGTATTGTGTGCAATAGTCGGCTGTTAGTGGGAGGAGTAGGACGACTGTCCCAGGGTGTCTGCTGGTCTTGTTATGGTCATAAACCATAGAAGAATTATATAGAATTATATCTACCCAAAAAGAGCCTTTCTGTGCCAATGCACAATCTTAAGATCCTTAATTTAAGATATCCTTTTGCATTGTGTTATTTCCCATCGCCGTGACTATATAGTGTCTCGTCTGAGAGTGACCTCTGACCTCTTGGCCTCGTTTTTGGTTCACAGAGAACCAAGCCCCCGCTGAACCGCTCCGACAGCGGCAACTCGGAGGAGAACTACATGCCCATGAACCCCGGCTCGTCTCCACTGAACGCCGCCCAGGCCGACAGTCCAAAGAACATCTACATCCCCATGAGCCCCGGGCCGCACCACTTCGACTTCCCGGGGTTCTCCGCCACGCTCCCCGCCCGCAAGGGCAGCACCGCCTCCCTGAGCCACCGGCCCGGTCGCCTCAGCGACGTCACGCCCCCGCCCGTCAACCGCAACCTCAAACCTAACAGGAAATGTGAGTTCTGCGTCGTCCGATGTGAAGCCAAAGTGTTACTTTATACTGTTCTAGCTTTCTAGCTCATTTCAACTAATTGGTCAGTGTTTTCATTCTTTTTCATGTGAAGGATCCCCAAATTGATATTTGATTGACATCTGAAATGAAAATATTTCATCTCTTTCCATGCAAGAAAAACACATAAACAGATAAAAACACATTTTGGGGAAAACGCCCTCAAAGTTCTGTATTGTAAAATGCCATAAATGTTTACATACATTCTATTTTAGTGATTGGTTGCTGATACAAATTATGTTGTCAAGTTTGGTTGTGATACCACTGAGCTCCACAACAACAGCTTTCCAATGATACCAAGGTTGATATAGTGCAGCAGCCGCATCCGTGCATATAGTGTAAGAATGCTAACTTTTGGTGAATTTATCTAATTGTGTGTTTTCGATATTTTATTGCCACTAGTTTGAAATAAGACATTAAGGAAGCAAAGTATAAAAAATATCTCAAAATCAACCCCCAAAAGAAATTGCCTATTCACCAGGCTTAAACTATTCCCCTGAAACCTCCTCAAGGACCCCGGACCACACGTTGAGAACCACTGCTCTATTTATATGTCAAAGGCAATGCATTATATTCCTGTAGAGACATAGTGTCTGCTCTTTTGACAGTGAAGTTCTCTGATTATGAAAGCAAAAGAGTTTTATTGTTTAATAAATTTTTTTATTTTCTTATACGTTTCAACTAGTTGGCCTCCATTGTCTATTTAATATGTAAAAGTTATATTCTGGCGCTGACACACAGTGTCTTGCTCTTGTTTTTCTGCAGCAAAACCAACACCTCTGGACTTGAGGAACAACGGGATCATTGATGAGCTGCCGTTTAAGAGCCCGGTCACCATGTCCTGGACGCGGCCCATGTGAGTCTCACATCGCTCACTCAGACTCAGCTGCCCCACACACACACACACACACACACACATTTTAATACTTTATTTGGTTCCACAAATTATATTATATAAACAGGGAATCAAATGTATCGGGGCCAAGCAGCACTGAACACTTAAGGGTACACATAGCACCTCCTTCTCCACGTGGCTAAGCTGCCAATAATAGCTGAGACAGAGCAATATTTGGCTATTTGTTTGGCTTTTCTTTTAGACATTGCAGCAATTCTCAGACCGGTCATGGTGCAATTGTGTACATGGCCAAGACTTCCGAACACAAGTACACTATATCTACACCTATACCCAAGGTCAGCCATCACACTGAGCAGTGGTTGGTATTTGATATACTTGTCCCGGAAGGCCTGGTCCATGTACAGAGCAAAGGTACAGCCTACTTCTATGACCAGCACCTCTCCGTGGCTGGTGTCAACAAAAACAACGTCCGGTGTATTTGGTATGTTAGCAAAAACATCGTTGGTAAGGCCAAACCACTCTGGTTTCACTCTGGCATGTTTGTACATTGCTGCACTAGATGGTGATATGTTCCGTACCACATCAGACACAATGTCCACAATACGGTCATGACGAGCGATGTACAGGTGTTTGTATGCATTACATCCGTTTGTTATGTGTGCAATGGATTCTAGGTGTTGTGAATCCTGATGGTTTAAACAGAATGGACTGTGAGTTTGAGGATACCAAGTGGACAGATTGTATTGAGTGGGTAATACCTGCAGTCTTGCTTTGATGGTACATTTTAAAACATCCTCACTGAGTGGTCAGCAAACTCCAAACAAGCTAGCTTTCCCTGTAGTCTGAGTCCACACCAGTGCTGCCTGATCTCAGACTGCTTCATGCTAAGCAGAACCCTCCTTGCAGAGTCTCTGTGCAGTTCGACAGTCTCTTCCTGCGGTGTTGTGATGTTGGCCTTCACAACCACACAGGGGTCTGTGATAAGTTCATCAGAGACAGGGACTTCAGTCTGTGTGTTGGTGGGTCTTGTCCATTTCAGCTGAACTCCAGTCTGGTTGCAGAGGTCATTGAGATCTGGCCAGTCAGACCAGACCCCGAAGCCCTTGGCCCGAGAGTCCAGTTTTCCAGACACACACACACACACACACACACACACACACACACACACACACACACACACACACACACACACACACACACACACACACACACACACACACACACACACACACACACACACACACACACACACACACACACACACACACACACACACACACACACACACACACACACACACACACACACACACACACACACACACACACACACACACACACACACACACACAGTGTGACGGTATTGATTGATCCCCCTCACTACTTTTAAGGTCTCTATCGCAGAGTTGTTTACACACACCTGCAACTGTCACCCAGCCTTTTAACTGTAATTTGACTGTTCTGCTTCATGTATATTACATACGTTGTCATTTTATTTGGTTGTTTGTTTTTTGATGTGTGTTTTAATTATTTCCCTTACCTCTGTGACGTCTGTCTCTTGTCTATTCTTTATTTTTTTTTGTCTCCTTTCCCCGTTACCCTTCGAGAGGCCTTTTTGTCCTCTCGCCAGGCCATCGTTGTGAATACGAACTTGTTCTTAATTGACCTGTCTGGTTAAATCAAGGTTAAATAAATAGAGTATGTATTGCAGTCTCACTGCCTGAGGGCAGAGGGTGGTGGTGCTTTGTTCACAGTCACCGTCTCGTCCTCCAGGGCCGGCGTGAACTCCATGTCCTCGCAGCACTGCCGCCCCGTCTCCACGCAGAGCATCACCAGCACGGACTCGGCAGACAGCGAGGAGAACTACGTGGCTATGGTGAGTCCTGGCGGCCTGGAGGGGGAAAGGTTGGGCGGAGAGCAGCCGTTGTTTTAATCACGCTAAACTCATACACTGCGCCGCTCTCACCCTGCTGTGGACTGCGGACAAACCAGGGTTCGCACAAGGTCCTTGAAGTGCTTAAAGTGCTTGATTTCCTTTTTTTTAACACAATGGCGCCCGACCACGGAGATCTCCGTGTTTCGATTCCACCCGTTGTGGACAGAAGCACGGATATATCCGTGGCAAGTTGTTATTGCTTTTATTCCATTTTAAATAATAATTTTTTGGCGTTTTATCGCTTTATTGCTACTGGGCAGTCCAGTAGAGAGAGACAGAGGAGGAATGGGAGACAGAGTGGGGGGAAGACATTCGGCAAATAACGACGGGTTCGGGAGTCGAACCCGGGTCGGCCGTGTCGCGGCTGAGCACGCTATGTGGTTCGCCACTGGGGCGCCGCTTTTATTCCATTTTAATAACCTATTCAAGGTCGCCGAGCGGCACTGCAGATTTACCCTACTCTTTGAATTCGCCAACGTGCATTACCGACCAGATCCTCTTAGGGGCGCTGTCGCGATAATGGAGTGTGCCCTGTGGCTGAACGGTGGACTATTTTTTTTTTTACTTTCAATGGAGTTTTCAGTTAGCTCGATTCTGGATGTGCAGCCTGTAGCTTGGATTACGTTTTGGGTCGCAGGTCCTTGAAGTGCTTAAAGTGCTTGATTTTTTTTCCTTTTTTTTAAGTCAAGGCCTGGAATTCCTTGAAAACAGCCGATTTTTTTACACTGTGCTTAAAAAGTCATTGAAATTCAAATCAACCATTCGCATTGAATGTTTTGTTCCTCCATGATCAAATTGTTCAACTGAATAAAGAAATTATTTTTTTGTTCTGTTTTATTAAAATCTGACGAGTCGCTGTCTCGCACGCTCCAACTGCTTTTCCTCATTTATTCGCGTGTGATGCTCTAGCTGGCAAGCAGGCCAAGAAGATGCTTAAAAAAACAGTATTTAAAAGTGAATTGTATCCTTCGAGTGAGATCCTTGAAAATGAAAAATAGTGCTTGGAAAAGTACTTAAAAGTCCTTGAATTTCATTTTGCAATGTCTGTGGGAACCCTGACAAACACACTTTTATTTGTGGTATGACTGTGTTGCTTCTAAACTGTGGTGTGGCTGTTTTCTCCACCTGTGGATGATAAGGTTTCTGAATCTTGAGTCTGAGTCCGAATCTGATTCTTTGGCCCCATTAGCAGAACCCAGCGTCTACCTCCCCTGCCGTGAGCGGCACCAGCAGCCCTGCCCCCAGGAAATGTGGCAACGTGGACTATCTGGCTCTGGACTTCCAGCCGGGCTCACCCAGTCCACACAGAAAGGTAACTGCAGAAGAATTCAGAAGAGGAGGAGTGTGTGTGCACATCAACTCAAAGGCCTTTAAAGGACCACACTGGTGTGTGGTGATAATCCTGTCTCCTGGTCACACTAGCAAAACTATTTCCATATGCGCATTGGCACAGAAAGGCACTGTGGGAAGTGGCGAGTTTGCCTACATAAAGGAAGTGCACGCAGAGAGAGAGAGAGAGAGAGAGAGAGAGAGAGAGAGAGAGAGAGAGAGAGACCAATCATTTGCGGTAGATCGAATTTTATATAATTCTATGGTTTATGACCATAACAAGACCAGCAGACACCCTGGGACCCCCCCCCCCCCCCCCCCGGGCTGTCAGACTCATGAATAAGTAACACTAACAGCCAACTATTGCACACGATACTGACTTACACACAATCCTGATTTGCACACGATACTGACTTACACACAGTACTGACTTAACACCAGGCATGCGTTCTTCATGGGACGCCAGATGATTTCAATAACGCACCACTGCTTAACACACAGTACTGACAGTAACAGTGTATTGCACTACCAAAGCTACCTAGCATGTCCTATACTATATGCTCTGTAAATAACTATGTACAGATACCGAGATGTCACACCATGTTACCTGTTACCTGTTTATTGCACAATGTTGTTTTTATTGGATTCTATTATATGTTGTACCACTGTATTGCACATCGTTGCGGGCAAGACCACCCGCATTTCATTGTATACTTGTATGCCGTGACAAATAAAACTCTTGACTTGACTTGACTTGACTTGCACACAATACTGACTTACACACAATACTGACTTACACGTACATTTGTACTGTAAATTATTGCTATTCTTTTTTTTTTATTGATAAATGTTTGCACTACTTTGTGTTGCTGCTGCTAGAAACAGAATAATGTCACTCCTCTACACTGTAAAAGGAGAGGGACACGACAAAAGAACTCCTCTACACTGTAAAAGGAGAGGGACACGACAAAAGAACTCCTCTACACTGTAAAAGGAGAGGGACACGACAAAAGAACTCCTCTACACTGTAAAAGGAGAGGGACACGACAAAAGAACTCCTCTACACTGTAAAAGGAGAGGGACACGACAAAATAACTCCTCTACACTGTAAAAGGAGAGGGACACGACAAAAGAACTCCTCTACACTGTAAAAGGAGAGGGACACGACACAATAACTCCTCTACACTGTAATGAATGAATGAATGAATGAAAACTTTATTTAACAGATTGCAGAATGGGTACAATACAGTACGGCTCAATACACACAATTGTTAAGGGGATGCAGACCTGAGAAAGACGTTTGTCTTGTTTCCATCAGGCAGGGTCCCCCATTTTCAATTCATATAGACATTTATGACATACACAACATACATGACATTTATGGCATAGGGACATATAGGTATTTAGTACTGATACATTTGTGACATAAACGGTATTCAAATATATAGTACTGTTACCCCTAGATCCTGACAGAGTATATACATATGATGGGGAGGGGACTGTACATTATGAGGGGGTGGGTGGGTGGGAGAGAGATATACATACGGCGGGGAGGGAATATATACATGCGGTGGGGAGGAGACTGTCTATTAGGAGGTGGTGGGGGTTTTGGGCATTTACGGTGGCCAGTTTCGAATTGCAGCCTCCCGTAGGTGCTCTTTAAGAGCGGTTTTGAATGTGGGTAGGGATTCACATTCCTTTACAGCTTTGGGTAGGGCGTTCCACATTGATGTGGCATAATTGCAAAACGTATTTAGTCCCTTGTTTGAGCCGAATCTGGGTTTAACATGATTTGTTGAGCTTCCTCTGGTGTAGTGGTTGTGGTATTCACTGACCTTTGGGAAGTATTTTGACATGTACATGGGTACCTTAGTCGTATAGTGTATCTTGTAGACCAGGCCCATTGCAAGTTGCTGTACTCTGTCGTCTACTCTAAGCCATCCTAGGTTGTCAAAGTGGGCAGGGTGAGGTGGGTTCTGGGGGTAAGGTCAAGTAGTAGTCTGACCAGTTTGTTTTGTGATGTTTGTAATTTTGTTTTAAGTGCCTTTGAGGTGCTTTGGTACCATGAGGTGCACGCATAGTCATAGTACCCTTGAATGAGTGCTCCTGCCAGAGTCTTCAGGGTATTCTTGTTTACCAGAGAGGAGATCCGGTACAAGAATCTAGTTCGTTGGTTGACTTTTTTTTATTACATTGGATGCCATTTTGTCACAGGAAAGATTTGCCTCTAGGATGGAACCCAGGTAGGTAATTTCGTCTTTCCTTGTGACAATATTGTCACCCACTGCAACTGAGAAGCCGTCAGTCTTGCTGAGTTTGTTATTTGAACCGAAGAGAATGGACTCTGTTTTGCCCATGTGTAATGATAGTTTGTTATCAGCGAGCCATATGCAGATTTTGCCTAGTTCCGAGCTGAGGGTTTTAAAGGAGAGGGACATGACAAAATAACTCCTCTACACTGTAAAAGGAGAGGGACACGACAAAATAACTCCTCTACACTGTAAAAGGAGAGGGACATTACAAAATAACTCCTCTACACTGTAAAAGGAGAGGGACACGACAAAATAACTCCTCTACACTGTAAAAGGAGAGGGACACGACAAAACAAACGTGAAGCTATGCTCAGGAAGGCTGATTAGTAAACGGGCTAAACGTCATATTTAGATCGGTACAGTGTTACAATTCTGAGTAGGGATGTCCGATATTATCGGCCGATATCGGCATTAAAATGTGACATCGGAAAATATCGGTATCTGTTTTCAAAAAAAATATATATATATATATATTTTTTTTTACATTTCTATAGAAATGCATTAAAATGTGATATCGGCTGTTTTTGATAAAACTGGTGCTAAAAGGGGGTAAAGAAAGGTAATGTCCACACACTGTCTCTCGTCCTTCACTAACGTTACCTTATAACAACGAGTCCTTCCTGGGTGAAACATTGCTATAGTTTGGTTTGGTCTACTGTGTGTGCAGACATCACCTTTACATAACATATATAGACATATATATATAGTATACATTTATACATCGTTTTTCTTTAGACAAATTATTCAGACCTTGGAGACATAACATACAGTATATATATATGTGTGTTCTGTATATTAGGTCTGTCCCCAACTAAGGATTTGTATAGTCGACTTTGATTGGCCAGAATTTGCCGATAATCGACTGGTAGTATACATTTTATTTTATATATGTATATATATATATATATATATATATATATATATATTTTTTTTTCATTCCATTTGGGCTGTGGGGGGTGCTTAATATCTGAAGGAGTCGACTGAAGGCTTCTTGTCCTCTGCAGAAGCATGCAATTGGTCCACTGATGGATACATCTTGATATTTGCCTAGTGTGTTCATTAGATGGGTGAAATCCTGTGCCCGTTTTCTTATGAGTCGAATGCAAAGAAAATGTCATTTTTTCCAAAAGCAAAGAGGCCTAGACGCATGGCTAGCGCTAATGGCGCGCATACCAGCGAGGCTAACTGCCTAATAAGAGGTTGGCAGTCGACTACGGCTCCTTTCGATCGATTATTCGACTAGTCGGGGTCAGCCCTAGTGTATATTATATATATATATATATATATATATATATATATATATATATATATATATATATATATATATATATATCAGTATATATAGCAGTATATATAGCAGTATATATATATATATATATATATATATATATATATATATATATATATATATATATATAATTATATATATATAGCAGTATATATGTTTTCTTTCACATTACTGTCTCCCCTCATGCCAGTGTATTTTTCTCTCTCTCTCTCTCTCTCTCTATATCTGTATGTCGTGTATGTCATAAATGTCATTATGAATTGAAAATGGGGGACCCTGACGAAAGTCTTTCTCTGGTCTGCATAATAATTGTACTCATTCTGCAATCTGTTAATAAAGTTTTCAATCAATCAATCAAACCTCTCTCTCTCTTCTCCCTCCCGCAGCCCTCCACGTCCTCCGTGACGTCAGACGAGAAGGTGGACTATGTGCAGGTTGACAAGGAGAAGACTCAGGCCCTGCAGAACACCATGCAGGAGTGGACTGACGTGCGCCAGTCTACCGAACCCGCCAAGGGGGTGAAGTCCTGATACTGACCTGCTGTGCTACACCCCCCTCCCGGCCCCATCGGACCCCCAAGACCTCCTCCTCAGTATCGCGTCCCTTAAGTCACACGCGGCTGTTAGCGTCATGAACACTCGGCTGGCTTAGGACACACGAAAAAAAAAAAAAAGACACTGGGACAAAAAGCCATAATAACCTACAGTATACTCGATATAAGGTGTCACTGCAGAGCCCAAGCAAACACACACAGGATTTCAAGGCCATACACTGAAGCACCCTGCCAAAGCTCCTGAATGGAGAGGACTGTTATTACATCATCACGGACAACTCATATTGTATAGGGCCGATTGATAACATCCTAATTCATGCGGTCCGATCCGTGCTGCTCTACACAGCGCACATACGTTCACCTGAACTGTCCCCATTGCTCGAGGGCGAGCCACTCTGCAAGGGCCGTGTGTTTTTTTGCATTGTGTGTGTGTGTGTGTGTGTGTACGATATTTACCAAATTGCCGGCATTCAAAAATAGTACCCCCTGTCTGTCTTGACTGGCAAATATCAATACTAATGCAGGCGTATAATTACTCTCTCCTTCAGGAATGCCAAGATGCCGTCTCATTTTGCCGTACGGGGCAGGCTCTTCTCCTCTTGACTTCAGTCAAGCATTTCAGCTGAGCCTTGCAGAAGCAGTGGAGAGATTATTTTCACAGCAGGCAGTTCATTTCAGCTTAGCAGTGCATGTCTGGTGAGAGGGCGGGAAAAGATACAGCCTTGCCGGGGGAAAAAAGAAGAAATAATAAAAGAGCAAAGGCTCTAATGATAACTTCAAACGACTGTTGCTTCGTATGAACTCAAAACGTATAGAAATAAATAAATAATAATAATAATACAAATTAAAATGAGAAGAAAAAAAAACGTGTGTTCCTGGATGGCAGGCCAATTATTGAACTGCAGGTACAAAATAGAGTAAGATCCAGAAGTATCGAGTAACAAAGACAAAGAAAATGAGGCGGACAAGGAAAAAGTATCCAGCATCTCTTGTCATATCTTCAGTGGTCGTTCATTAGGTAGTAAATTAATCTGAAGGAGCGCCTGAAAAAAAAACAGGAAGTATGATATCAAATGAGCTCTTACCCCCCCCCCCCCCCTTCTCTCTCTCTCTCTCTCTCTTGCTCTGTCTCCCTTTCTTCTCTCTCTTCCTCCTCCTCTCTCGCTCTATCTATCTATCTATCTATCTATCTATCTATCTATCTATCTATCTATCTATCTATCTATCTATCTATCTATCTATCTATCTATCTATCTATCTATCTATCTCTCTCTTGCTCTGTCTCCCTCTCTTCTCTCTCTCTTTCATGAAAGTGCTCCCGAAAACAAAAACTAAGTGGGATGACAATAACATGGTCTTGTATCGCAGAATCCATTAGGAGTGGTCCGTACACAAGCCATGTGCTCGTTCTCTTGTTCCTCACAAAGAATGTTTGATCAGCGATCATAATAATTTCAGAAACGATTGGGGAAAGAATGTTATTTATCTTATTTCACAAAGGCATTTAAATTTGTTCCAATATTCTTGAATTGCCAATTTTGCCATCCATTTTTCTTCCCTAGTTTAGAGTGTCACCGAAATGAAAGTTAATCACAACATTAAAAGACAAAACAGCCATATTGTACTTAAAGCAATTTAATTTAGATTTTTCTTTTGTTGTTGTTGTTGTTCTCGTCTAAGGTAAGTCCAGTATTTCACTGTGGGCTGGAACCACTGAAGGGGGGCGACCCTAGTTTGAAGTCTATTTACTGTGACTAGCATAGCCATACAGTACTAGATGGTATTATCGATGGGTTCCATTAAGATTTACATCTTAATGCTTTTCTACCATTTTTACTGCTTTTGTATTCTGATTATAATTATTTTTTACTCATAAGGATTAAGGTGGCGATATTATGGATTGGGGTCAAACTGAAAGGAAGCTAGGTTTGATGCCGCGTGCATTATTAGTTTCATTTTCCAGAATGGAATTTTTTGTGGCCCATTATGTTGTCCAAAAATGTGTGTGGGGCGGGGCTTTTTGTTGAATTGCACTGGCAAAGCCCTTCCCTGGGTGAACTGTGATTCACGCAAACAAAAAAGAGAGAAAGAGAGAAAGAAAAGACTGAAAATGCCTGTCTCCTTGTCGCTCTCTTGAGGTGAAACGGATGTGTAATTTATTGTCTAGAGAGACGTGTTTTTAAGTGAAAGAGCAGGTTGTGTGTTCGTGGTAGATAGTGAGTTGTAGTATGTTATAAATTGCAGCCTGCCCGGCGGAGGGATGGATGGAGGACGCTGCTTAGTCCTACCCTCTGCCTGGCCCCGTCTACTGGGTCCACATACTTTAGTGGAGATATCTTTTGTTTTTGTTTTTTTGTTTTTTTTTAACCACTGTTATTCCTACTACTGTAAAGCATTTGTAGATTGCTTGTGTGTTAATTTAATTTATTAATTTATTGTGTGTTTTTTGCAGTCGGTATGTGTAAAGAAAAGAAGAGGAAAAAACAGACAAAAACAAACAAGGAAAAGTGTCTCTACTAACATTAATGTATGCAAAACTGTCTTGATGATTTTTGTGAAGCAATATGCCAAACGATGCCAGTGTGATGGTGAAAGTGGTACAGTACATTTGGGATACACAAAAGACTACAAGACATTGCTGTTCCTGTATTATGATAGATTTAAACTGTGGACATAAAATAAATCAACAAGTGCATCAAGTTTAGTGTCGAAGCCTCTCTTTAATATTTATTAAAGGTCAAATACGACCAACCACCACACCATTACTTTTCATTAGTCCAGAGAGTTCCATTTAGCGCTGAACTACCGGAGTGGCTACTGCAAAACACAGTGGATACAAATAGAGGGTTTGGTAAAAGAGAAGGTCGTGCAAGAATTGTACACTAGTCCGGCCTCCGGAGGCATCATTTAAAAAAGGCTCTTATATACACAAATGTTGTGTTTACGTAACGATGTCGAAACCTCACAGCAGTAGCCCCTCATGTAAACTCACTCCTAAGTTAAATAACCTAGCTTCCCCACCTCAATTGGATCCTCTTCAGGTGGCAGAATGGTGAAGACCATGGTGTTAACTTCAGGATCACATGGCGCCGGTGAGTGGACGGTCTCGAGGCCGTCGGAGGGCAGGTGCAGAGCGTTAAGTGCCCGCCAGTAGCTTGTGACAATTGTGACATTTGGTGCCGTGACCCGGATAATAATGATTCTGAGTTCAGCTCTACTACCGGAGTCGCTGTGGAGTGAGTTTCGAGGGGTGAATGTAATGAGGTTGAACCCTAGCAGTAGTAGCCACTTGGTGTAAACTCACTCTTAGGTTACAGTCAAGTCCATTCAATGGCCAAGTCAATCAACTGACCTGAATCCAATTGAGCCTGCATTTCACCTGCTGAAGGGGAAATGCCCCAAGAAAGAAACCCAGTCAGTGGCTGGTGATGTCTATGGGTTCCAGACGTCAGGTTGTCATTGACTGCAAAGCATTTGCAACCAAGTATTTAAAGTGACCTTTTTATTTATGGATCGTTAGTTTGTCCAATTACTTTTGGTCCCTTAAAAAAAAGGGGCGGCACATGTATAAACTGTTGTAATTCCTACACTGTTCACCTGATTTGGATGTGTATACCATTGAATTAAAGCTGAAAGTGCACTTAAAGCACATCTTGATTGTTTCATTTCAAGTTCATTGTGGTGTACAGAGCCAGAATTGTGTAAATGTCCAAATAGGTATGGACCAATTTGGTGGTGCTGGTGAGTGGAGGGTTTGCGATTGGAGGCTGGTCAGAGGGCACCAGAGCGTCAACCTACCAGTAGCTTGTGACCATCTGTAACATTTACAACCAGAATCCAGGACCAAGTGATATGAAAGTTATCGGCTGCTTACATTGAATTTCTCCATTTTCTTTGTGATGATTTAAAAACAATTTACAAATTTCTACCCTTATCCGAATGCATATATTTTTTATCATATGAATTGAAATGATTGTACAATGAGTCTAGGATAAAGTCATAGAACAGTTTTATTAAAATAGAAACCATCCTGAAATTATTTTAGTATTTCTCTGCAGAATTTCCTCACATCTTATTTCTTCAGTGTTGTTAAAGTTAGAGGTTCTATGTAGGATTGCAGGTAACTGTCTAACTGTACACAACTGTTTCCACTGACTGTACATAACTGTTTCCACTAGAGGGCGCTATAGGCGGAGCCGCTAATGCTAACACCAGGTGGAGAGTATTTAAGGAGATGTCTCCTCCCCCTCTATCTCTTTCCCACCTGCCTCTCACGGAGAGGAGAACTCATGTACTGCTGCCTTGCCATGCAAATAATAAACCACGCCAATTAAAGGCTGAAGGTAGAAACCATGCCTCTTGACCACATTATTTTCGCCCCATAGCCAGACTCTGTCAACAAGTGTAAGCATATAATGTTGTCTAGGTAATAGGTTATTATGCAGCGGTGTACTGAAATAAGTACAGAATTATTATATCAGTGGAGTTCTACTAAAGTTGGACTACTCAAATAATTGGCTCTTTTTCAAGCAGTATGGTACTTTAAGATAAGATCATATATTCCTGTATTGATCCCCTTGGGGAAATTCAGGCATCATAGCAGCATGGGGGGGGGGGGGGGTGTACAGGTGCACGTGATAGTAGAAGACATGATACAGGTCATGAAATAATAGTACAGTGGAGAAGTAAAATTAAAAATAGGCAGTGTAAACAATATAACAATATAATTAACTCTGAGTATGCACATATGGGCAAGTAGGCAGTGTAAATAGGTCAAGGTGCAGATTAGGCTGTTTCTGTACTTGCTTGCAAATGAAAAGCGTTCAAATTCTGTACTTGCTTGCAAACGAAAAGTGTTCAGATTTTGTAAGTGCTCCCTCCAAATTTGACTGAGGAGACTACCACCCATTGACACGGTCTCTGCAAATATTTTGATGAGTCCTTATCAGCTCAGTTTTGGGGACAGTTGAGAGGTAATGTCCAGAATGACTGTTTCACCGGTAACCGTTAAATTACTGTTCTCATGAACGCCACGCACTAGCCTACTTTTATCTACTTCAGGATCACATGGTGCCGGTGAGTGGACGGTCTCGAGGCCGTCGGAGGGCAGGTGCAGAGCGCTAAGTGCCCGCCAGTAGCTTGTGACAATTGTGACATTTGGTGCTGTGACCCGGATAATAATGATTCTGAGTTCAGCTCTACTACCGGAGTCGCTGTGGAGTGAGTTTCGAGGGGTGAATGTAATGAGGTTGAACCCTAGCAGTAGTAGCCACTTGGTGTAAACTCACTCTTAGGTTACAGTCAAGTCCATGCAATGGCCAAGTCAATCAACTGACCTGAATCCAATTGAGTCTGCATTTCACCTGCTGAAGGGGAAATGCCCCAAGAAAGAAACCCAGTCAGTGGCTGGTGATGTCTATGGGTTCCAGACGTCAGGTTGTCATTGACTGCAAAGCATTTGCAACCAAGTATTTAAAGTGACCTTTTTATTTATGGATCGTTAGTTTGTCCAATTACTTTTGGTCCCTTAAAAAAAAGGGGCGGCACATGTATAAACTGTTGTAATTTCTACACTGTTCACCTGATTTGGATGTGCATACCCTTGAATTAAAGCTGAAAGTGCACTTAAAGCACATCTTGATTGTTTCATTTCAAGTTCATTGTGGTGTACAGAGTCAGAATTGTGTAAATGTCCAAATAGGTATGGACCTAATTGTAAATACGCCCCACTTTGCCACACAAATTAAATCAATTTGGTGGTGCTGGTGAGTGGAGGGTTTGCGATTGGAGGCTGGTCAGAGGGCACCAGAGCGTCAACCATACCAGTAGCTTGCGACCATCTGTAACATTTACAACCAGAATCCAGGACCAAGTGATATGAAAGTTATCGGCTGCTTACATTGAATTTCTCCATTTTCTTTGTGATGATTTAAAAACAATTTACAAATTTCTACCCTTATCCGAATGCATATATTTTTTATCATATGAATTGAAATGATTGTACAATGAGTCTAGGATAAAGTCATAGAACAGTTTTATTAAAATAGAAACCATCCTGAAATTCTTTTAGTATTTCTCTGCAGAATTTCCTCACATCTTATTTCTTCAGTGTAAGCATATAATGTTGTCTAGGTAATAGGTTATTATGCAGCGGTGTACTGAAATAAGTACAGAATTATATCAGTGAAGTTCTACTAAAGTTGGACTACTCAAATAGTATGGCTCTTTTTCAAGCAGTATGGTACTTTAAGATAAGATCATATATTCCTGTATTGATCCCCTTGGGGAAATTCAGGCATCATAGCAGCATGGGGTGTATGGGTACATGTGATAGTAGAAGACATGATACAGGTCATGAAATAATAGTACAGTGGAGAAGTAAAATAAAAAATAGGCAGTGTAAACAATATAACAATATAATTAACTCTGAGTATGCACATAATGGGCAAGTAGGCAGTGTAAATAGGTCAAGGTGCAGATGAGGCTGTTTCTGTACTTGCTTGCAAATGAAAAGCGTTCAAATTCTGTACTTGCATGCAAACGAAAAGTGTTTTGTAAGTGCTCCCTATCAATTTGACTGAGAAGACTACCACCCATTGACACGGTCTCTGCAAATATTTTGATGGGTCCTTATCAGCTCAGTTTTGGGGACAGTTGAGAGGTAATGTCCAGAATGACTGTTTCACCGTTGACCGTTAAATTACTGTTCTCATGAACGCCACGCACTAGCCTACTTTTATGGTCAAAAATAGAAATGTGCCCAAGTTAAAAGCAGATAAAAGAATTACTCAATTACAGTAACTAGAGTAAGTGTAATTAGTTACTTTCCACCTCTGGTATTATGTGGCATCTGTCTGTAGGCCAATGTGTTCCACAATAATGATAACTATACTAACGTTCTTGGTTTCTGTAGAATTAAAACTCCAGAAAACTCCAGGTTGTTTCAACAACATATTAGGCTAGTCGGTTCTCATTGATTGATTGACTGATTGATTGATTGATTGATTGATTGATTGATTGATTGATTGATTGGTTGACTGAACATTTGAATTAACAGATTGCATAATGGGTACAGTACAGTACAGCTCAATACACACAATTGTTAAGGGGATGCAGACCAGAGAAAGACTTTCGTCTTGTTTACATCAGGGTCCCCCATTTTCAATTCATAAGGACATTTATGACATACACAACATACAGATATACAGATATAAGAATCTAATCTAATAATCTAATATAATCATGACATTTATGACATACTGTACATGACATACAGATATGCAAATATACAGTACTGTTAAACAGATCCTAACAGTAAATATATACATACGAGCGGGAGCTAAATTTACATTAGGAGGGGGTGGGCGGGTGGGAGGGTGTTCGGACGTTTACAGAGATCCTAACAGAAAATATATACATACGAGGGGGAGGAGACTACATTGGGAGGGGGTGGGTGGGGGGAGGGGGTGCAAGGTGCAAGCATAGGGAGGGGGGGTTTGGACATTTATGGCGGCCAGTTTAGAATTGCAGCTTCCCGTAGGTGCTCTTTGAGAGCGGTTTTGAAGGTGGGTAGGGATTCACATTTTTTTACGGCTGTGGGTAGGGCGTTCCACATTGATGTGCCATAATTGCGAAACGTGTTTAGTCCCTTGTTTGAGCCGAATCTGGGTTTAACATGATTTGTGGAGCTCCCTCTGGTGTTGTGGTCGTGGTATTCACTGACCTTTGGGAAGTATTTCGACATGTACATGGGTACCTTAGTGGTGTAGTGTATCTTGTAGACCAGGCCCATTGCAAGTTGCTGTACTCTCTCTGTTGTCTACTCTAAGCCATCCTAGGTTGTCAAAATGGGAAGGGATGAGGTGGGTTCTAGGAGTAAGGTCAAGCAGTAGTCTGACCAGTTTGTTTTGTGATGTTTGTAATCTTGTTTTTAGTGCCTTTGAGGTGCTTTGGTACCATGAGGTGCAAGCATAGTCGTAGTACCCTTGAATGAGTTCTCCTGTTAGAGTCTTTAGGGTATTCTTGTTTACCAGAGAGGAGATCCGGTACAAGAATCTTGTCGTTGGTTGACTTTTTTGATTACATTGGATGCCATCTTGTCACAGGAAAGTTTTGCCTCTAGGATGGAACTTCATCTTTCCTTGTGACAATATTGTCACCCACTGTAACAGAGAAGCCGTTGGTCTTGCTGAGTTTGTTATTTGATCCGAAGAGAATGGACTCTGTTTTACCCAGGCCAGGTGTAATATAGTTTGTTATCAGCGAGCCAGGTGCAGATTCTGCCGAGTTCCAAGCTGAGGGTTTGTTCAACCTGTAACTTGTTCTTGTCAGAGACCAACAGGGCTGAGTCGTCCGCGAACAGGAACAAGTTGCAGTCACAAGCTGATGACATGTCATTTGCATAAATTAGGAACAGTAACGGTCCTAGTATGCTTCCTTGTGGAACACCACAGCTCACTGGGAAGGGGGGGGGGATAGGGTACCGTTTACCTCTACCATCTGTTCTCTCCCCTCCAGGTAGGATTGCATCCAGCTCACTGATAAACTATCAAAACCAATTGCTTTTAGCATCAGAATGGAGTGATTGACAGTGTCGAAAGCCTTTTGGAGGTCCAGCATGACCATGCCACAGTATTTGCCAGCGTCCACCTCTTGTTTGATGTGGTCGTTCAAATAGAGAAGGCATGTGTCAGTGGAGTGGGATGTTCTGAAGCCAGATTGGAATTCGTAGATTTCTATATATATTTTTTTTTATTAGACCACTGATATTTTATTAGGTATGTTTTATTACAGAATTTAATTTGTAGACAAGGATTAAATTAGAGGAGATAGTGAAACCTATGACCAGAATAGTCACACATTCTGAATGAATGACTGAATAGTTTATTTCTAACAATATATATATAAAAAAAAGAATAATAACAATGAAAATATAAAATACAAACATAATTTGCTGTGAAAGGAAAAAAAATAAGTACAAAATACAAAAAACGGTCTCTTGTCCGAAAAGGAATAGGAAGAAGCAAGATGCTTATCAGGCCCTACCCCTTATTACAATAAACCCTTGACACCCCCCCCCCCCCCCCCCCCAATATTTTGATATATCAACCACTTCATCATATTACAAACATCTCAAAACAAACTGGTCAGACTACTGCTTGACCTTACTCCTAGAACCCACCTCACCCCTGCCCACTTTGACAACCTAGGATGGCTTAGAGTAGACGACAGTACAACAGTACAGCAACTTGCAATGGGCCTGGTCTACAAGATACACTACACAACCAAGGTACCCATGTACATGTCAAAATACTTCCCAAAGGTCAGTGAATACCACGATCACAACACCAGAGGGAGCTCCACAAATCATATTAAACCCAGATTCGGCTCAAACAAGGGACTAAACACGTTTCGCAATTATGGCACATCAATGTGGAACGCCCTACCTGAAGCTGTAAAGGAATGTGAATCACTACCCACTTTCAAAACCACTCTCAAAGAACACCTACGGGAGACTGCAATTCGAAACTGGCCCCTGTAAATGTCCTAACCCAACCCCCTCCAATGTACAGTAAATTACCTAGTATGGTTTTGTCAATATTCCAATGTACAGTTTTGCTTGTTTGTACAGTGTCCCCCCCCCCCCCAACCCCCTCCAATGTACAGTAAATTACCTAGTATGGTTGTCAATATTCCAATGTAAAGTTTTGCTTGTACAGTTGTACAGTGTTCCAGCCCCCCCCCCCCCCCCCCCACCTCCTCCAATGTACAGTTTTTACGTCAAATGTATATACTCCCTTTTCTGGACTCTTTTTGTATCAAAAACAGTACTGTATTTGCAAATCTGGTATGTCATAATATAAATGTATAGATGTAGCAGTATAGCCTACTGTCTATCTGTATGTCATGTATGTCATATATGTCCTGATGAATTGAAAATGGGGGACCCTGATGTAAACAAGACGAAAGTCTTTCTCTGGTCTGCATCCCCTTAACAATTGTGTGTATTGAGCCGTACTGTATTGTACCCATTCTGCAATCTGTTAATAAAGTTTTCAATCAATCAATCAATCAATCAATCAATCAATCAATCAATCAATCAATCAATCAATCAGTCCTGAGATACATAACCAAGTACACATTCAAACAAAATCATCTACAAACAAAATTATGCCATTGTGTTCCTGTGTATGGAATTATAGTGACATTAAACTATTATTACTTTGTTATTACTAGGTCCCCTGGAACCCCCTCCAAGGACCCGTGAGGGTCAAACTGCGGACAGTATGACATCATCCAACAACAGGTACTTGCAGCAGCATGACGGGTTCCTCTGTGTGAGTGCATTTATTTTAGATTTATGGACTTGCACATAGATGGCTTTATTATCCATGGCGCCCAGCGCCCACCAGAAGGCCTGTGGTGGCCACTCTTGTACCACGGTCGTAGACATCCTGTGTAGTTCCCTCTCCACTCCACTAGAGTGTGCATTCGGACACCATTCTCAATACGTAGTTCATGTCTGAAGAGAGAGGAATGCTCATACAATGAGCGTCTGTGTGTAGTAGCTCCCGCAATTGCCTCGGCGCACCACTCGGACAAATGATTGTCAATGGAATACTTGAGACAGATCGCAATCGGTTTATGGAACGGTTCCTTGCGTTTCGGGTGCATTTTTGGTGATTTGCAACCAGATGTCTCCGACGTGTGGATGGAGAGAGAAAACCGGACTTAGAACAAAAAAAATATGCCGTGAGTGCTGAAGTTTAGTAGGATTTGTGTCCTAGCATCTCTTGTTCTGGTGATGATTTGCCTACTTTGATTTTTACTGTTGGTAGTCTGCTCCTTTTTTAGGCTCGGCTACTATTAAGTAAAGTGTGGCACGTTTTGTGATCCATTATAGGATGACACCGTGCCAGTAGTATAGGCTACTATTGAATCCATTCGCGACAGATAAGTTCTGCGTATGATTTTGAAATAGCCTCAGGATTCATATCGAACACGATTTATGTGTGAAAAGAGGTGGTTGCGTAGTTTATTCGCGCTGCGAATCCGTGCGTTTTATGTTTGCGCATGAAATACATATTTATCTTATTCAAATCGCCGAAGACGCAGGTGACACCTTTTGTCACGTACATTTTTGTGATTTTATTTTTTTCATGTGGACTCATAGTCCATAGATCCCCCCCCCCTCCATGTCCGTACTTTGGTCCCCCGCCGCAACAAGCCCAGCGGACCTTTCTTTGTAAACTTCTCGGGGGCCACTAGTCAGGGGCCAGTGGGCATGCAGGGAGAAGCGACTCCGGCACAATCCGCAGCAGAGGGGTTTGTACCAACAATGTTAGGTGTCGGCATCATAGGATCCATGCCGGGTGGGGTCACCGGGCCACTCGCCTCCCGGGGGTCCGCCGCCGCTGTCCCGCAGCAGTTCCACAGTGCGATCGTGGAGCGTCTACGTGCCCGCATAGAGCTGTGTCGGCGGCATCACTCCACCTGTGAGAACCGCTACCAGAGAGGTCAGGCGGAGACCTCGGACCGGGAGCACGAGAGTACGCTGCACCTCCTGAACATAGTTCACCAAGGACCCGGGAACAGGAAAACCAAAGGCAACCGAGGCTCGACACAGCAGCAACCCTCAGAGTACAACAACAGGACCAATGGAGAACAGAAAGGCCAAACCTCTGAGGGAGAACAGAAGATTTCCACACGCGCTGTTGTAAGTTTTTGATGGTGGTGGTTGTGAAAGAGTGAAAGAGATTAATGATGATGGTGGTGATGATGATGATGATGATGATGATGATGATGATGATGATGATATTATGGTGGTGGTGATGATGATAGTGGTGGTGGTGGTGATGATGATGATGATGATAGTGGTGGTGGTGGTGGTGGTGATGATGATAGTGGTGGTGGTGATGATGATAGTGGTGATGATGATGATGATGATGATAGTGGTGGTGGTGGTGGTGGTGGTGGTGATGATGATAGTGGTGGTGGTGATGATGATAGTGGTGGTGGTGGTGATGATGATGATGATGATGATGATGATGATGATGATGATGATAGTGGTGGTGGTGGTGGTGATGATGATAGTGGTGGTGGTGGTGATGATGATAGTGGTGGTGGTGGTGATGATGATGATGATGATGATGATGATGATGATGATGATAGTGGTGGTGATCATGATGATGGCTATATGATGATGTGACCTGCTTTTTGTTAGTGTTGACACTAGGCCTACACATAGTTAACCTGTACTGTAGCATAGCTCAACCAACTGTAGGCCTAAATTGTAGGCTGTATACAATAGCAGGCCATAATATGAACGTTTGAACACAAGGCGGAATAAACCCGTAGGAACCTCATTGTGTAACCGCAAAGACTTGTCACTGTCTGCCTGTGCCAAACCATCACAGGAAATGTTTCCAGGTCATTAGGTCACACAGAGATGCTCATTCAGAAACTCACATCAAAGGATAAAGGAGCATTATGGCCTGGTTGGCCTCTCCAGTATGCACTCTGTCCAGCCAGGCACGGCTTCATTCTCGCAGTGCAGCTTTTTTAATTCTTCTTTGTGCCACATGAAAAAGAAAATCATTCCCAAGGGAGCGTTACTTGTCAAGATTCCTCTTCTGTTGTCGGGCCTGTAGGGTACGATTACAGAGCGCTCATTTGATCATCACTAGTCTAGAATGCATAAAAATGGAATATTATCCAAAAGTACACTCAAGCTCCACCATCCAAACTCCCTTTCTTTCAGGGTTTTTCCTCTAAGTAAACAGATGGATTGGAAAGTATCATGGCATCTCTAATGTTTTGGTCACTAGTAATAGCAGTGGTGATGACCAAAACACTACGCTATGTACTATTGGTATCATGGTTTAAATTGGATTATATGGTATCATTAAGTACAAAGGTGCTACCATGGCGATTGGCGCTGGGTAATCGAAATTCGATACTTTTATGATATATCGATTGAATTGCTTCAGCATTCAATGCTATTGAATATCGAGAAAATGCTGTGGTGTTGATACCCACAGTAGTAGTTAATCTCACCAGTGTCAGTGAGCCAATAAGCTCAGTTTGTTCCAAGATTTAACAAGTGTTCTGTTCCAACCACAATCTAAAATCATCCAAAATTTAACACCGCCTTTGATTTGGCGCACGCAGCGCACGTAACGCGGCAAAGTAAAGTTATTATCAGAAACAAGTATAGTATTGAAAATGTTTAAACAATACCCAGCCCTAGTGACGATCCACGACTCCTGCCATGACTGTAACCGTGGCGATCGACATACTTAACCCTTTCACTACCAAAGGGTTAACCCTTTCACTGTGACACTTTCACTGCCATGCGACAAAGGGTTAACCCTTTCACAACCACACCACAGACGGTTAACCCTTTCACTACCACACTACAGATGGGTAACTGTCTGTAGTGTGGTAGCGAAAGGTTAACCTCCTGTAGTGTGGTTGTGAAAGGGCTAAGATGGTACCATGGGAAACCTGACAATGCCATAAAACTACCACGATACTTTCTGGTAAGGGATAGTGTGCACGCTGTCCATTCATCAATACAGCGCTGCTGCTACAGTAACATTTAGGCAGGGAAATGGAGAAGAAGAAGAAGACAAACAGGATCCTTTCCTTTGTGTGCCAGGGATTACTGACTCCTCGCATTGGCGTCTGTTGAGGGCACACAGGCAGTGAGATGTGAGATTCTTTTTTATTTTGTTGCCGTCTTTCATTGGGCACCGGGGAGCGGGAGATCCAGGCTAGAGGCTATGAAACGTTTTTCCCATGGAATGTTTCAGTACAATGTTTCAGTGCAATGTTTCAGTGCAATGTCAAAAGGGCGAAGCTCCCACATGTTTTTGCTTTAGGTTTGCCTCAGACACTTTTTGGAAAAATAAACATCATCATGCGTTTTAGTTTTTCTCCACTAGTAAGTGCTTAAAACAAAAGGCACTGATCAGTGTTTTACCCTGATCATAAGTAGACAACATGGTGTATTTAAAAGTCCCGTGTTGTGAGAAACTCAACTTTTTCAATGTTTGTTCACATACATTTGGGTCTCTGATGGGCCTACTGACACACAAACTGTGAAATAAGACAGCCTTTATTGAGAAACTGTGTCTTTAAACGAGTCTTCATGTGATGTTACACAAGGGAAAAAACTCCTTGCAACGCGCAACCTTGAATAACTAAGAGATTTGCGCATAGATCACTAGATGTATCAGCTTATAATACAAGTTTTACATTAGCATTTCCTGGATCACAGTGTGGCCAGCTGGTCAATAGCCACCATGATAGGTTCCCAGGATTATTTACATCACACAGGCGGCTCAGATTCCAGTGAAACATTTTGAAAAGGGTGCTCTGGTGACCAGTTCTGCACAAATAAACAATCGTATAGTCAAAGTCATGACTCCAAGAGGAGTTAACTGTAGAAAAAACACATTTCTAAGTGGACGGGACCTTTAAATGTTCTCTCATTGGGCTAACATCTAGTGAAA
This sequence comes from Notolepis coatsorum, assembly GCF_963971535.1. Lineage (NCBI taxonomy): Eukaryota > Metazoa > Chordata > Actinopteri > Aulopiformes > Paralepididae > Notolepis > Notolepis coatsorum. The sequence continues at coordinate 291,479,245 of NC_140165.1, read as the reverse complement.
TTAAACTAGCCTATTCGCTGTTATTCTGGGGACGCCCCGGGAACCTCCTCGAGGACCCCTGGGGGTCCCCGGATCCCACATAGAGAACCACTGGTTTCGAGAGCTGTCGGAAAGACGTGTTGGAAAAAAGATCTTGTAAAACATTGTGTTAGTAGTAACAACACAGTTTTGACCCAGGATGTGTAATTTTCTAACACATCTGTATGTGTTTATGGAAAACACCTGCGCTATATGGCAACACTTTTTAAGACTTGTAGAGAGAGACTCACCTGTAGACTACAAATCAAAACAACCTTTTATTTCCAGCTTATAGACTTGAAAGGCCAGGGCGGTCATTTTGACTGTTTTAGAAACTTAATAGCTCTGTTGAAATAAAAGCCACGTGGCTACAGGTCCTTGATATGTGTATGTTTTAGTCTGACGTCTGTTTTTTTTAAGATTAAATTTACAAAACACTAAAAGAGTTCAGAGTATTTCTACCTCGAAAGGCCAAAGAGGTCATTCTGACCCCATAGGTTTAAGATGGTGTGTCAGTTAAAACCGTTGCTAAAAGCCAAGGGAGAAAGGAAGCTTTCTAGCCTAAAACATCAAACAGCTACATATTAGCTAACTGAACCATCTCAATAGGCCGTTTACGCTGCTCTACAAAGGCAACAGTAAGTTGTAAAACAGAGAAAGATTACTTCAAAGTTTATCTCCTGTCCCACCAAAGATATTGTTGGTACTAAAGATTTTTTACAGATTACAGTATATTACAGCCTATATCAACAGCACCTTAAATTGGACAGGAGATAAACCTTCATCCAGAAGGTATTTCTTGGTACAAAAGTAGATCAAGTGTTGTTGGTATTATAAATAGTAGATAGTATAATATGTACTGTAGTAGCCTATAGTAGCCTATAATAGAAAATCTCCTAACAATTGTTTTACAAATCAGTAAATTTTTAGCACATGATAGCAAATTTCTATTTCCTTTTACTGTAAACAGCTTGTGTTATTCTAAATGAATTAATAAACAATACAACGAATTGTACAGTTGTCCTCACATTTCTTATAACCTATCCTAACAAATCCATTCATTTTTAGATTTGTATTCATTATGGAAAATGATAATGCCAGTAATCTGTGAGCAGCCAGAATGACGTGCCATGGCCTGTCTGGTAATTATGGAATTCCGGTCATTCTAGTGTTAATATGCTCCGTGTAGCTTAGCCCTCCATGAACGTCTGTTTCGCTGTTGACACGGTGCAATTAGGAGCGTGTCAAGAGACGAGAGCCGGCGACGTTTGCGCATCAGATTGACTCGTTTAAAGGAGGTCAGTGAATGTAATTATTGTGCCGCTGTTTCATTTTCGCTGGAGTTCATTTGACTCTGGAGGACTCAGTCTGTTCTACATAAAAGTGCTGAACGCAGCGAGATGACAAGCAGGAAATGGAGTCCTAGTGAGCACGTTGTGTCAGTCCTGAGGTTAGCACTTTTCTTTCCTTTTTTTTCACTCCTCGTGATGGTTTGGAATTAAGCAAAATAGCCCAGTGTCTCTGTTCACTGTGCACACACTGGGATCCATGGGGGGGACGAGCACGAGCGTACGTCCGGTGTGCACCACACACACCAGAAAGATGATGAAGGACAGATGTATGCAACGATTCAGGGGGGGGGGGGACTATTATTGTGTGTGAACTGGAAGTATTCAGATTTGATTTAATTTATTTATTTTACATGCAGTTTTTCAACCGCTTTACCCTTCCAGGTCTCCATCAATATATGCATTAATATGCACAAAATAAATCACAAACGCGATACGGTAGAGACATTCAGTTCTATCGGATCAGGGCCTGCCTGGTGAGCAACCACCTCGCCTTGACTCTATATTATACTGACCACAGAAAGTAAGTTGAACAAACAGCCAGGGATGCGGTCCTGCAGCCTGTTGCATGCCACGCAGTGTCATGCCTTATTATCCGTGGTTTAACAAATTACTCACTAAGCACCTTCTTGAAAGATGTGACAGCCATGAAACGGTTTGAAGCACAAGGCCCCCATATAAATGTTTGGAGCCATTGAATACATTTCCTGGCAGTGTTTACTTTCAGTCAAACAGGCCTTGAAAATGCAATAGTGGAGAGGGGATGGCTGGTGATTAACTGCGCTGTGTATTGGGTGGATTATGTTATTTCCTAATCTCGCTCCAGTGACAGATCTGGGAACTGTGGGCCCAGAGTCAGGCTCGTCTCCTAGCAGGGAGCGGTGGGGTGTGCCGCTGATCCGTGTGCCTTTCTCTGTTTGCTCGTTTACGATCCACCCGTGGAGTCAACAGCAGTAGCACCCATAGCTCATGGCTTATTATCCAGTTACTGTATACACAGCAGGGTGTCTACACCAAGAGAGCGTTTTTTGTCTCTGAACATCCTTCATCGTCAGACAGTGGGGCCACTTCATGAATACCATTGTGGTGTCTTTCCCGGGGAAGCAAACTGCAGCTGTGTGGCCATTGAGTATCGACAGCTTTTCTAAAACCCAAAGTCATAAAATATATTGCCGCTGTACCTCTCGCGGTCAGGTATATCAAACGAGTTGTGGAGCGGAGGAAGAGGTGGGGGAGGTGGAGGGGGGGGGGGGGGTGGTGGTTATGTAAGTGTTTCCTGGTGTTCCCTGTTTGCCTCTGGAGCCGCCTGAATCAAAGCCGGAGGTGGTCTGATCCCGGCCTTGCTCTGCTCTGCTCTGATACGGAACAATTAGCCCAGGTCCTCGGGGGCCACCCACGGTGAGACACGGAGACCTGCCCGGCCGGCCCAGGGATGTTCCTCCCACAAATCACTTCCATGTTGTCATGGAAAAGTTTAGCTTTTTCTTTTTCTTCTTTTTTTTTTAAGGGTAGTTGGCCTATGGTTAGGCTGAATGCCCAAATTCCTCCTGGACTAATTTAAAGTGCTCTAGAAACTAGGGTTAGACTGGTGGATTGGCTTGCAGAGATGCTGTATATCAGGACAGTATTGTGCCTTTTACCACATCGTCATGGATAACTCCAGGAGGTGTTCACAGGACATTCTGCTCAGAGTCGCTCGGTCCGATGGACCAATGTTTATTTTCCTGTTGTTTGTTATATATTCTATTCAATGTAGAGTAGACAGAAGATACGAGTGCCTTTAAAAATTGTGCACTTGTATCTTTATAATCTGTGTAGTACATTGTAATAATTGTAATTGAAAAAAAAAATCGATTGATTCTTCATTTAAAGGCAGTAATCTCTGTCCTTTTGGTTATTTTATTTTGGTAATCGGTAGCTTCAAACCAAACATCTCTGTATCAGCCTTTTACAAACCCTTATGGGTGGATGCTACTGTAAGCTACTGAACGTGCGTTGGCTGCTGTCTACGTGTGACATGACCACACACTGTAAGTCTGATGTGATTAGACCCGCCTCACAGTGCAGACTGGAACAGCAAGGTGCCGCATGTCTCACTATGTTCTGAGTAAGATACTGTGACATGGAAAGAAGACATCATCTGTTAATCGTGTTGCATTAGGGATTAATGCTGATTGCAAGGTATGGTAACAGTTAGTGATGCGCAATATATCGGCCGCCGATATGGATTTTTTTTTACACATGGGTATCGGTCCGATATCAAGATATGGCCAATATTTTAAAAAATTATAATAATAATATATATATATATATATATATTTTTTTTTTATTTTTTTTTACATGTTTTGGTCTTAAATAGATAAATATCAGTGATTTCTGAAAATAAGTTACAAAAGTAAAGAAAATATGCATTTTGGAAAATAGCTCTTTATTTGATTATCATAAAAAAGTGTTTTCTATACAGAGATATCGACATCGGTAAATATCGGTATCGGCCAGAACAGCAATATTAATATCAGTTATCGGTATCGGCCACAATTTTCACATTGGTGCATCACTAGTAACAGTCAACCCAGTTCTCTTTGTATAGTATATTCGATGTAACACCCTATATAAATGGTGTTGTATCATCTTTTATAATGTGTTCTTTTCTCCACAAAAGACTATTGGATGTCTTTTCTTTCCAACTAACGCTTGTGAAATAAGGAGCAACATTCCCACTGTTTCAACAACAGAGTCAGTCGGGGCTAAGGGTCATACTTCTGCCTCTATGGTCTTGAATGAACCAAACGCCTGCTCAACTAGCCTCAAATAGATCACTCGCTGGCTAAATGACATACCGTATTCCACAACGAGCCTGGTTTTTACCATGACATGCGTTCTATACGACCCCGCTACACATTAGCTAGGTCCACCCCTCCGGGTGAGGGATATTGTATTAGTGTTCAAGCTTAATTCTTCTGTCTTATCTAGACTGGATTTTCTTAGTGCTGTGTGAAGCAGTTTTCTATCATGATAATGATGATGATCATGGTGATGATGATGATGCTCTTTCACAGAGCGAGCCCTCTCTCACGTCACAATAACCCGTTTGAGATATATTCCGATGCTTAGTTAAAACCTTACCAGCTGCAGCTCTAAATATAGGCTATATTATCTGACCTCATAGACGTATAATCCAATAAGAATCCCGCTTTGCAGACTATTTAAGTCCAATGTCCTTGATGCGCGTCAGTTGAAAATAGACTCTGTAAAGGTATGTGATATGAACATCCAATAACGGCAGAGTTATGCGCTAGAAAAGGCCTCCTTGTCTCTTTTGTCCCAAGCAGGCCTCCGTGGTTCTCTTCCCCTTGATGTAAAACGTCCATCACGTCAACGGCGTCATTCATCTGAATACCAGTGGTCTTCCTCTCTTGTGCACCCTCGAGGCCTGATCTGTTTGATCATACACATCCCTATTGTTTAGCGGCTCTGTCAGGCCGGATTTAGTGCTGAATGTCAACACCACATTCACTCAACATGAGGATTTGTTTTTTAACCAACTGATAAGACAACAGAAAATATGTCGTGTCCCTCCCCCTCATACACACACACAGTACACACTTCCAGACCGTTTGGATTCAAATCTGTTTTAGGTGACGTATGTTGTAGAGAGTCTAAGCTAATTTCAACATGGGGAATAGGATGACCGTATATGTTTTACCTACAAGATCCTTGAGATAAAGCTGTTCATAAACACTGGATAATTTGTTAGGAATAACGGAAAGTGCACAAAGTGTGGTTTTCATGCAGTATAGGGGAGCCAGTGTGTTGGAATGTGGTTTCTGTGTAGTATAGGGGTGTAGGGGTGCCAGTGTGTTGAAACGTCGTTTTCGTGCGGTATAGGGGAGCCACTGTGTTGACACATGGTTTTCATGCAGTATAGGGGTGCCAGTGTGTTGACACGTGGTTTTCATGCAGTATAGGGGTGCCAGTAGGGCTGGGCAATTCTTGCTAAAATGTGAATCACGATTTTTCTCTCTAAGAATTGAGATCACGCTTCTCTCACGCTTCTTATTTTTTTCAATAAAATCATTAAAAAAGTAAAGAAAAAAAAAATAATAATAATAATTAAAAAAAGATTTAATACAAAAAAAATCATCATAACTTAGAAATGAGATTGCATAGGTCTATGAATCAAGATCGTGATTTTTTTTCCGATTAATTGCCCAGCCCTAGGTGCCAGTGTGTTGAAACGTGGTTTTCATGCAGTATAGGGGTGCCAGTGTGTTGAAACGTGGTTTTCATGCAGTATAGGGGTGCCAGTGTGTTGAAACGTGGTTTTCATGCAGTATAGGGGTGCCAGTGTGTTGAAACGTGGTTTTCATGCAGTATAGGGGTGCCAGTGTGTTGACACATGGTTTTCATGCAGTATAGGGGAGCCAGTGTGTTGACACGTGGTTTTCATGCAGTATAGGGGTGCCAGTAGGGCTGGGCAATTATTGCTAAAATGTGAATCATGATTTTTCTTTCTAAGAATTGAGATCACGCTTCTCTCACGCTTCTTATTTTTTCAATAAAATCATTAAAAAAGTAAAACAAATTATAATAATAATTAAAAAAAAATGTAAAAAAAAAATATCATCGTAATTTAGAAATGAGATTGCATAGGTCTATGAATCAAGATCGCAATTTTTTTCCGATTAATTGCCCAGCCCTAGGTGCCAGTGTGTTGAAACGTGGTTTTCATGCAGTATAGGAGTGCCAGTGTGTTGACACGTGGTTTTCATGCAGTATAGGGGTGCCAGTGTGTTGACACGTGGTTTTCATGCAGTATAGGGGAGCCAGTGTGTTGAAACGTGGTTTTCATGCAGTATAGGGGAGCCAGTGTGTTGTCACATGGTTTTCATGCAGTATAGGGGTGCCAGTGTGTTGTCACATGGTTTTCATGCAGTATAGGGGTGCCAGTGTGTTGAAACGTGGTTTTCATGCAGTATAGGGGTGCCAGTGTGTTGTCACATGGTTTTCATGCAGTATAGGGGTGCCAGTGTGTTGAAACGTGGTTTTCATGCAGTATAGGGGTGCCAGTGTGTTGAAACGTGGTTTTCATGCAGTATAGGGGTGCCAGTGTGTTGAAACGTGGTTTTCATGCAGTATAGGGGTGCCAGTGTGTTGACACATGGTTTTCATGCAGTATAGGGGTGCCAGTATGTTGAAACATGGTTTTCATGCAGTATAGGGGAGCCAGTGTGTTGGAAATAGCATTCCTTGAATCTGAATCTGGGACAATGTTTCAGTGCCTGGTGAGATTTGCATCAGCTCCCCGAAATGAACACACCTTTATTTTGCTATGCGAACTAAAAGAGAAAAAAACCCACTATGCTTCAAATAGGAACACAGAGGCATAATACTTAGAAAACAAAAGAAGACACGGATATGAATCGAGGCAGACAGAAGTACCCAGACATCCATCTGGGGTAGCGAGGGAGACATGCACGGTATCAAAGGCCCTCTTGGATGATCCGTTGTATCTGTAACAGTGGTGTCTTTCTAAGCCCCCCCCCCAAACGCATACACCGCACACACACCGCGTAGCCTGCCGCACACGTCTTATGTTTTATTCAGCAACCTATGGGAACGCTGGAAGCTTTGAAGAGTGCTGCTGAAGCCATCTAGTAGATCTGTCTCATCCTCGGTCTTGGTGGGATAAGACAATATACTGTAAGTGGGTACATGCTTGGAGAAACACAGCCTTGCGCTGCTCCTTGTGGACCAGTGCTGTGTCTTGGCTGTACTGCTGCATGTGGACCGGTACTGCTGTGTCTAGGCTGTACTGTACTGCTCCATGTGGACCGACACTGCTGTGTCTAGGCTGTACTGTACTGCTCCATGTGGACCGGTACTGCTGTGTCTAGGCTGTACTGTACTGCTTCATGTGGACCGGTACTGCTGTGTCTTGGCTGTACTGCTGTGTCTTGGCTGTACTGCTGTGTCTTGGCTGTACTGCTCCATGTGGACCGGTACTGCTGTGTCTTGGCTGTACTGCTCCATGTGGACCGGTACTGCTGTGTCTTGGCTGTACTGCTGTGTCTTGGCTGTACTGCTGTGCAGTCCTCTGGATCTTGTCGTTTTCACCCCAGTCCTAATTGAACGGCAGACCTGCTTTAAGACCTTCTCTCTCAAACGTAGACATCTGGTAACTGTCCTTGACTGTGGTCTGGGACTTCCAGCAGAGCGCACATTTAGCCTCAGTGTTCCCTGTTAAATGAATGCGGAAAGTACCCAATCAGCAGCAACCTTGCAACATCTCTTCTCTGGCATCGAAGGTCTCTGTGTTGAATCTGTAAGCTCATTTGCATTTTGCGCGATAATGAAAACCAGGCTGTCTGCCGCCATGTCCCCTCTATTCTGTTGTTCTGTGTGAAGGGTGTTCTTTAATTCTTATCGGATGGAATAAAGTATAGCGCAAGACGCAATATGTAAAAGTAATGATTGCACTGTAACAATGCAAAAGTGCATTTTGAAAGTCGTGGCAACTCTAGGTCCCATGTCAGTGTTTCCCCTACCATTGCCTTGACGGGGGGGCGGGACCCCCCGCCCCCCCTGAATAAATTATAAAAAAAAAAAATTATAAAAAAAAAGAAAAAAAATGTAATTGTTCTTTAAATATATATATTTTTTAAGTTAGCTTTAATCACAGTAACGTTGGCGAGCTAGCTCAATTATATAAAAACTAACTGGATAGTATAAGTTGATATATGAACTGGATAGTTCATATAAGCCATTCCCCCTTTCTGTGTGTGTGTGCGCACGCGTGCCCGTCTCAACTCTGGTCTTTGGAAAGTTTGATATTTACTGAGGATGGCCAGATAATGTTGATATTTAAACTTTACTGCGCGCGTCTTTGACAACACTGTTGACACCACGTATCCGCGGCACGCGCACGGCACGCCCCACGACAACACTAGTAGTTTTGGGGGGCCTACCACCCCCCCTGAAAAAAATCCTAGGGGAAACACTGCATGTTGACACATGGCTTTCAACTGCAAATCCCAGTGTTTTGGGATGTGTGAATGTTTCATGTCTTGAATATGAATCACTCTTAATTCATTGTATTTCATTCAACCAAACGTCTCACTTTGACTCACGTTTTTATTAATGTGAATTATCAGAGAATGGTAGTTACTTACATCTTTAGCTCTGTTCCCTCTGACCTGCCTCTGAAAACCTGCGACCAGGTGGGACCAGCCTCTCAGATCCAACATGGCTGCACCACACAGCTTACAGGTGGGACCAGCCTCTCAGATCCAACATGGCTGCACCCCACGGCTTACAGGTGGGACCAGCCTCTCAGATCCAACATGGCTGCACCACACGGCTTACAGGTGGGACCAGCCTCTCAGATCCAACATGGCTGCACCACACGGCTTACAGGTGGGACCAGCCTCTCAGATCCAACATGGCTGCACCACACGGCTTACAGGTGGGACCAGCCTCTCAGATCCAACATGGCTGCACCACACGGCTTACAGGTGGGACCAGCCTCTCAGATCCAACATGGCTGCACCACACAGCTTACAGGTGGGACCAGCCTCTCAGATCCAACATGGCTGCACCACACAGCTTACAGGTGGGACCAGCCTCTCAGATCCAACATGGCTGCACCACACAGCTTACAGGTGGGACCAGCCTCTCAGATCCAACATGGCTGCACCACACGGCTTACAGGTGGGACCAGCCTCTCAGATCCAACATGGCTGCACCACACGGCTTACAGGTGGGACCAGCCTCTCAGATCCAACATGGCTGCACCACACGGCTTCCAGGTGGGACCAGCCTCTCAGATCCAACATGAGAATCCTCATGATCTCTGTGCTTCATTTTGGTGCCACACACGATTCAGTCCGGCTAGTATCGACCACGTCAGAACCGGGGGCCATGGTTCTCGGTACCCAACCTTAATCTCACCGGTTCAAAATACCACCATTCCAAAGGGGTTTAGTTTAGAGAAGCCCCGCCGGGCACCTTTGTCGTTGATTCGTGTTTCTAGCTTGCTTCACCTGGTAGCCAACACCTTGTTAAGAGTTGTCCCCCGAGACATAGGGAAAAGCAATCTGCTCCGTTATAGACCTCACACAGTCAGCAAAGAGTTGATCTAGTTGCAGGGAAAGGAATCCGATGCATGTGCTGCTGGTAGCTACATCTCGACAATTAATTCTAGACTGGAGAAGCACAGCTTTCGATCGTCTGAAACTTGGACAGGAGAAGGAAAAAAATGTGTGTGTGTGGTAATAATGTAGTGAGAATGAAGCACATTTGTGTTGTCTCTTTCGAGCTAGGTTTGTAGGGGGTATCCATTCATGCCTGATGTGATTTCCTCAGCTGAGAGAGCTCTTTGAGCTTTGTCAGGTTTTTCCTGCTTGACTTAATTGAAGAGAGGGCAGGTTTGTGTGTAAGGAGAGAGAGAGAGAGAGGGAGAGGTGGGTGGGGGGGGGGGGGGGGGGGGGGGCTTTGAGTATCTTTCCACAAGTGTTGTGCTTTGTTGGCCATGGTGTAACCGGACCCTTGTGGGAACTTGCATGTTCAGGTGTTATGTGTAGGAGCATGGACGGACGGTGGATTGTGAGGATAAACAGCATGCAAACCTCAAACGCCGGCGACACTCTTCTGTCGTTTCTGTTTACACAAACAAGACCACTCCCTTAAAGAAAAAGATAAACCGGCTCAGTCAATCTTTCTTTCTTTCTTTCTTTCTTTCTTTCTTTCTTTCTTTCTTTCTTTCTTTCTTTCTTTCTTTCTTTCTTTCTTTCTTTCTTTCGAGAGAGAGAGTGAACGAACGATATTCATTTCAGATTACATCAGGGTTGACAAACGGTGCGTGTGTTTTTGTTGTCGCAGAGCGTTGACAGTTGTGCGAGAGACGCTGGGAGAACAAGGATTCGCCCGTAACTGTTCTCACGCTTATCTGCCAATCAGCCACCTGATACGTGAGTGTGTTTCCCCCGGACTTGTCGGAGCTGCTGTTGTAACTGTCGAAACACATCTGATGATCTAACTCTTGCACGGTTGACACTGGAGTGCTGTGTGTGTGTGTGTATGTGTATGTGTATGTGTATGTGGTGTATGTGTATGTGTATGTGTATATGTATGTGTATGTGTATGTGTATGTGTATGTGTATGTGTATGTGTATGTGTATATGTATGTGTATGTGTATGTGTATGTGTATATGTATGTGTATGTGTATGTGTATGTGTATGTGTATGTGTATGTGTATGTGTATGTGTATGTGTATGTGTATGTGTATGTGTGTGTGTATGTGTATGTGTATATGTATGTGTATGTGTGTGTGTGTGTGTGCGCGGGAGGACATTTACGTAGTGGTGGCTTATTCGCTACACAAAAATTTCACTAACTTCCCAACTTCCTCAAATCCCCCCTAGATTGATAGCTATAGCTACCCTCTTACATGGCTGTAGGCTCGTGACAGACAAAAAAAGAAGATCCATTTATTTGACAAAAACATTGTAGTCTTTAGGTGGAAAATGCTATCAGCCATCAGCTGTGGCTCTTCTTTCACTGAGGAGACAACGTGGTCCGGAGTAAAGCAGCTTGATGTCCAGGACTTCAAATGCATCACTCTCCCAGGGGTCATTACCCTGCTCAGGAAATGAGAAAGTGGGCTCCTGATGTCACTGGCAAACCCCTTGCCAGAATGGCGGGTTAGATTTTAGGGGGCGGGGAGGGGGAATGAGGGGGGGGGGGGGGGCTAGATCAGAGTTCAGACATGTTTACATTACAGCTCAGGATATTTCTCAGAGACTGGCCAAGCTGCCGAAGTTCCCAGGCTCCAGACGAGCGGAGCACTGAGAGGAGGCACAAGAACTCACTTTCCCCCTTTCCTCTTCTCTTCTCTTCTCTTCTCTTCTCTTCTCTTCTCTTCTCTTCTCTTCTCTTCTCTTCTCTTCTCTTCTCTTCTCTTCTCTTCTCTTCTTCTCTGCTATAGGGAGTCATAGTTCAACTCCATTTGCATTCCCAGTTGCAAATTCCCAGTTTGTGTATATTTTAAATAGGGGTGGGGGAAAAAATCGATACGTAGTAGTATCGCGATACTTTGCGTGGCGATACTGTATCGATACAGGGACGCCGAGTATCGATATTTAATTATTCATAAAAAAAATTATAATTTTTCTTTTTGTATAAGGAAGTTGCATTGTTCATTTCAATACCTGTAATAGTACAGTCCACACACACACATGTGCATTCAGTTAAGTTGGACTATGACTGTAATACAAACAGTTCAGTTTGTCAGGTACATGCAACACAGATTACAGTGTTTACATCTGTCTGCTTGAGAAAATACCATGTTCTGCAATAAAAATTATTGAAGTGAGATGAACAGACTGAACTTTATTTTATTAGATAAAACATGTTGACAAAGTTTTACTTTGCAGTTGAAAAAAGGTAATTAATAAAATAAAAAATAAAAAATTCCGCAATACTCACCATATCGCAATATATTTAGTATCGCGATACTATCGTATCGTGACGCAAGTATCTCGATAGTATCGTATCGTGAGGTCTCTGGCGATTCCCACCCATAGTTTTAAATATCTGACATGTGAAAGAGACAAACCGTGCGTAGTTCATATGGTTTCATGTTCGCGTTCATGTTGACACTTTGTTAAGAGGTTAACGTCAGGGACTACATGATCAGCATTACTTTATTGTTGTTGCTGCTGCTGCGGTGGCTGCTGTTGTTATTGTTATTATTTTGTTTTTTTTACTTTTATTTATAGCATTTTCAGCTTTTTCTGGCCACGGAGGACCGATAGAGGGAGAGAGGGAGAACGGGAGGAGAGGTAGAGAAGACATGCGGCAAATGGTCACCGGGACGCGTGAATACTTTCGTCAGCCCACTTGTCCTTCCGCATTGTTCTGATTGGCCGAGCGCGCGCATGCGCATGAGCCGCAACGGGCTCCTCAGCCAGGCAGGAATACTAAACTCCGCTTAAGCTCCAGGAGAGAGGAGAGAGGCTGAAAACCCGCAGTTCTTGCCCGACTGATGGGAGCCGAATCCCGGATCCGATTTTTCTGATGAATACCCCCAAAACATGGAGGTCCCGAACGCAATTTATACAAATGGAAGTATTGATTACGCCGTAACGAATCATTAAAAAAATATACCGTTAACTGGAATATGTTGTTTCTTTACACATATGTTGGATTATGTAATTGGTTTGTCATTACAAACCAATAAAAAATCGCGAATTAACCGGCGGCTACAACAACACACAGTAACTACATACATCATTGTTTACAATGAACGCTGGGGCCATCGATACCATTGTGCATTGTTGTTGTTCTTACCTTATCTACGTAATATTAATTGATGCACCCAAACACCTGACTCAGTAGAATAGAATATAGAAGTACTTTATATACTGTGTGTTGTTGTAGCCACCGGTTAATTCGCGATTTTTTATTGGTTTGTCATGACAAACCAATTACATAATCCAACATATGTGTAAAGGCACTACATATTCCAGTTAACGGTATATTTTTTTAATGATTCGTTACGGCAAAATCAATACTTCCATTTTTATAAATTGCGGTAAGGGGAGCTTAGTATTCCTGCCTTTCTGAGGAGCTTGTCGCGGCTCATGCACATGCGCACGCTCGGCCAATCAGAGCAACGCGGAAGGACAAGTGGGCTGCCGAAAGTATTCACGCCACCGGGACTGGTAAACAAACCCGGGACGACGGCTTTCGCGACTCAGCGCGCTATGTGGTGTGCTACTGGAGCGCCCCTGTTTTGCATTATTCTAATGTTGTTGCGGCTGCTGCTGTTGTTGTTGTTGTTGTTGTTGTCATCGTCATCTCCCTTATTGCATTATCCAACTGGGGGAGAACAAAACAGTCGCAGAAACCATGGCTGACGAAACCCCTGTCCAACAACAACCACTCCATTATTAATATCAACATCTTAATGTTTCAGCGCACCAGACAAGGCCTTCCTCTGCCCAACTGCATCAGATACGGGCTCCTAGTGGAACACAGATGCTCTTGTTTCTCTGCCCCGGCTTCTGCCAATGGGGGCTGCGAAGTGGCAGCTGGAATGTTTGTCTTAGTGCTCTGCTGTGGTGAGGTGTCACGGTGCTGGCTCCGTGCTGAGCTATGCTCTGGCGCCTGCTCACTCTCCACCTTGCCTACAGACACACACAGACACTCTCCACCTTGCCTACAGACACACAGACACTCTCCACCTTGCCTACAGACACACAGACACTCTCCACCTTGCCTACAGACACACAGACGCTCGCCACCTTGCCTACAGACACACAGACACTCTCCACCTTGCCTACAGACACACAGACACTCTCCACCTTGCCTACAGACACTCTCCACCTTGCCTACAGACACTCTCCACCTTGCCTACAGACACTCTCCACCTTGCCTACAGACACTCTCCACCTTGCCTACAGACACACAGACACTCTCCACCTTGCCTACAGACACACAGACACTCTCCACCTTGCACATGTGTTATTTCCTATGGTCTAAAGACAGTTCAAACAATATTAGTGAATGTGAACAACTCCAAAAGCTGAGTGTTAAGATTCAAACTTGTGATGTCATCATCAGGCATTACGTCAGGAGCTGCTCCATAGAGCATTGGGTGAAGGTGACACTGAGAGCACCCGCTGTTCTGAGGCTATAGGGGTGCGTTTTCTGTTTCAGTACTGAGAGCACTACTGTAGAATAAAGCAAAACCAGTGCCTCATTCATTGTCTAATGGAGCAAATCTTGCCTTTTATACTGATGACATCACGTTTGAGTCTTACCTATCTGGTTTCTATCTTTGAGAGAGTTGCTCCTGGTCATATAACAACTTTAAGAAGCCTGTCTAATTAACATGAACTGGGAGTTATTTCAGTCTGTCTAATAAGCACTTGCATCAGTGTTTTTGTTGTTGAGATATTGGCAGCAGATATTGTTAGCGTTGGTTAGCTGCTAGTAGACGTTAATGGGGTTCCGTTACATGTCTCATGTAGTGCCACAGCTTCCAAACAACTTCCTGAGCTTCCAAGCTTCCTGACTGTTAGACAACACTGTTAACTCTATAGACGGACTCAGACATGTGTTGTTGTTGTTGTTGTTGTTGTTGTTGTTGTTGTTGTTGTTGTTGTTGTTGTTGTTGTTTTGTTGTTGTTGTTGTTGTTGTTGTTGTTGTTTGTTTGTTTGTTTTTCAGAGACATTGACTCATTCAACAATTTCCACTTTGCGCATCTCAAAAGCTAAAACACTGGCGCAAGTGCTTCTTAGATATACCTAAAATGACAGACAGGCGTCTTAAAGTAGGTGAACGATCCCTTTAACAGACAAGAGGACGACTATGATCAATGAGGCCCCGCTAGCTCAGTTGCTCTTTTGGACTAATTGATTAAGTCACACACGCATAATAATGGGTAAACATCAGCTGTACACGAACCGCGTCTATTTCTGTCTCACACATGATTGACATAGAGCCCACTAGAGTGTTATCTTTTAGAACACTGTACACATCTCTCTATTATGTATAGTCCAGTGACAGTATTATTCTAGCCAATGCAACAGAGGTTTCATTCCTTCTGGGGGGAGGACTCCTGTACTAATAGAGAAGATGGCGCAAGGTCATTAAGTAAGGCTCATTTTCCGATCCTCCCACTTAGAGGGAATGAGTCTAATGTTGCATTCTTCTCATGGTTCAAAGTGGTAATGGGTTATATTATTATTGTGTAGTGTGTGTACGATAACGCAAGTAGTAATGGGTTATTATTATGTAGTGTGTGTGTGTGTATGTGTGTGATAAAGCGAGGGAGTGAGAGAAAGACGAGAAGAACATTCCTTTCTCGCTCCCACACAGCCCCCCTCCACCACCACACCCCCGTTGCTCCTCGCTGCCACCCCACCCCCAGCTTCCTTCCTGTGCTTTTTTTAGAATCTATTGGCTGTTTTTTCCCCCCACATCCGGCAACAAAGAGAGTCTTATTATGCCATAACCTAACAACGGGGTCTTCTGTGGCACAGTTACAACACGAGCGCGGTGGTCAAATGGACCCGTGCCTTGGTGTTGTTTTGGATTGTGTGTGTGCGACTGCGCTTCCTAGCCCCTCGTAATGTAGGCCGCGCGGTGATGTCGAACTCGCCAGCGCCGGCGGGAATCGGTATCTTGAGAAGTGCGTGTCGCTCAGATTAAAGAGGAATGCGACCCGTTTTAAGAATTCACATGTGTTGTTGTTCCCGTTGCCCCGGGGACAGACCGGTCAGTATCTGTGAGCGACGCGCACCGCTCCCTCCTAGACATCAGAGAGAGAACCCACCGATCGGTGATGTCACCGGGATGTCAAATCTACGGCTACTCCGTTGACAATGATCGGGGCTCTGAATTTATGTTTGCGTGAGCTCTTACATCCATGTGGGGTTTATATTCTAGCATTGCTAGGAGGTCCGAACCAGAGTTAAAACCTAATTTGGGTGTAAGAGCTCACACAAACATGTTATGGCCTCATAAAGTCAGAGAGACCCATTCATTGTTTATGGAGCAGCCCCAGATTTTACATCCCAGTGACATCACAGATTGGAGGGGTCTCTCTCTGATTTCTAGCTTTAGGAGAGAGCGGCGTCCCGGGGCACAGGGAAGACATATGACATGTGAATGATCCTTTAATGACTGCTTTTTGAATATTTTGTCTTTTAAATATAAACATATACTAAAGACTCCAAGCCATTGTGTGTGTGTGTGTGTGTGTGTGTGTTTGTGTGAGTGTGTGTTTGTGTGTGTGTGCATGTGTGTGTGTGTGTTATGTTAGTTGTCAGCGTTTACAGGGCCAGGGCGCTAGTAGGCGAGGTAACATGCACGGATCCAAAAGCCGCAACAAATAATTGATTGAATTAATTCCCACGATAAGAGTTCAGCTGTCCCCTTGTTTGCTCTGGCTTTGTTTTGAGTCATCAACCTCCTCTGTAATCCCTGAGGAACCAGTCAGAGTAGATAACAACAGCTGTCTAGTCAATGAAGGAAGACCTTCGCCTGTCGAGCCGAGATCCAAACAAACACGCAGATCATCTCTCTGTGATGATGAACATGCAGATAGTCCAGTATGTATGTATCACGTTTTTTATTTATTTACTCTCTTTTCTTTCTTTCATTGAGACAGAAGGAATACTGAGAAGGAGACAGTAGGACACATAGGAGAGAGACGGTTCTGGCGGGAATGCAACCCCAGGCGGGCGGAAGAACATGTTGTCTCAGAGACGGAGGTCTTAACCACTGCACTGTCTCTGGGGCGAGACGGCGTGTAATTCGACGTGATCGCAAATGTAGCCCTGAAAAGCCTCTAGTCTCATTTGGTTACAATTGGAGCCAGATTTCATCCTGGTTCGAATACAAATTCTTCCCGACGGTGCGTAAACTTGTATAATCCAATATGTACCACAAACGAGATGAGGGCAACGCTTAACTGAGACACTTCTCCTTAACTGTGGCAGACCCTACACACAGTATAACACAATGTCATTTTTAATGCAACAAAATGTTGTGAATTTGCTCAAACCATGCAGAGGGATTTGGTGTAGAGTGCACCGGATAGAGAAGATTGATGTTATCGCGTTTCAGCCTCCCACACAATGCATTAGTCATTGTTTCCTGGTCCCACCGCTGCCAGTTAGTCATTTCACAGCTTCTGTCCTAGCAGGTTACTATAGTTCCTGTTCTGCAGCTCAACCTCTGTTCTAGCAGGTCACTATAGTTCTGCAGCTCAGCTTCTGTTCTAGCAGGTCACTATAGTTCTGCAGCTCAGCTTCTGTTCTAGCAGGTCACTATAGTTCTGCAGCTCAGCTTCTGTTCTAGCAGGTCACTATAGTTCTGCAGCTCAGCCTCTGTTCTAGCAGGTCACTATAGTTTTGCAGCTCAGCCTCTGTTCTAGCAGGTCACTATAGTTCTGCAGCTCAGCTTCTGTTCTAGCAGGTCACTATAGTTCTGCAGCTCAGCTTCTGTTCTAGCAGGTCACTATAGTTCTGCAGCTCAGCTTCTGTTCTAGCAGGTCACTATAGTTCTGCAGCTCAGCTTCTGTTCTAGCAGGTCACTATAGTTCCTGTTCTGCAGCTCAGCCTCTGTTCTAGCAGGTCACTATAGTTCTGCAGCTCAGCCTTTGTTCTAGCAGGTCACTATAGTTCTGCAGCTCAGCCTCTGTTCTAGCAGGTCACTATAGTTTTGCAGCTTCTGTCCTAGCTAGGGATGCACCGATCCGATATTGATATCGGATATCGGCCCTGATATGACTAAAATAGCTGGATCGGGTATCGAAAAAAAATATATATCGGATAAAAAAAGTATATATATATATATATATATATATATATATATATATATATATATATATATATATATATATATATATATATATATATATATATAATAATAAGGCTGTCAAAGTTAACGCGGTATTAACGCGTTATCGCCCGATTCTATTAACGCCACTATTTTTTTTAACTCACGATTAACTTTTAAGAATTTTATTTTTTTAACTTTATTTTTTTAACTTTATTTTTTACTAGACTTCACTCAGGTGTATTATTGATGCTCTCATTGATACTATGTTTGTTTCTGAAGTGTGTGTGTGTGTGTGTGTGTGTGTGTGTGTGTGTGTGTGTGTGTGTGTGTGTGTGTGTGTGTGTGTGTGTGTGAGATATAGAGAGGGAGAGGGGGGTGAGAGAGATGAGGAAGGGGCAAGAGAGAAAGAGAGCTGGGAGTGTGTATCTGTAAAGCTGTAAAGGAATGTGAATCACTACCCACTTTCAAAACCACTCTCAAGGAACACCTACGGGAGACTGCAATTTCGAAACTGGCCCCTGTAAATGTCATAACCCAACCCCCTCCAATGTACAGTAATTTACCTAGTATGGTTTTGTCAATATTCCAATGTACAGTTTTGCTTGTTTGTACAGTGTCCCCCCCCCCCCCCCCCAATGTAAATTACCTAGTATGGGTGTCAATATCCCAATGTACAGTGTTTCCCCCCCCAACCCCTCCCTATCCAACCCCCCCCACACAACCCCACCCAACCTCCTCCAATGTACAGTTTCTACGTCAAATGTATATACTCCCTTTTCTGGACTCTTTTTGTATCACAAACAGTACTGTATTTGCAAATCTCGTATGTCATAAATAGGGTTGGGCACTGAAAACCGGTTCTAATTAGGAACCGGTTCCTAACTTCCGGTTCTGGAACCGGAAGTAAGTAACATATCTGCATTTCGATTCTTAATTTTTTATTATTATAATTTTTTTTTACTTTGTTAATTAATACCCTAGTTACAGTACAGCAACCAAATTAAACTGTATCAAGTCAACTGCAAATGTGAATAGTATGAACATTTTTTAAATTAAAAAAAAAAAAAAAAAGATTCTCCTGCGAAATAAGCTGTGACCTGCACCTCAAAGAATCGGAATCGAGAATCGTTCAGAACAGGAATCGATATGGAGAATCGGAATCGGAACCGGAATCGTTCAAATCCAAACGATGCCCAACCCTAGTCATAAATGTATAGATGTAGCAGTACTGTCTATCTGTATGTCATGTATGTCATATATGTCCTGATGAATTGAAAATGGGGGACCCTGATGTAAACAAGACGAAAGTCTTTCTCTGGTCTGCATCCCCTTAACAATTGTATTGAGCTGTACTGTACTGTACTGTACCCATTCTGCACTCACTCAATCAAAGTGTGTGTGAGAGAGAGAGGGGGGGTGATTACTCAGCCCTTGTGTGGGTGAATGTAACAAGTTCCTAACGTTTTCTTTCCCCTATTATTTCATGCACACTTTATTCATTGTTTTAAATTATTATTTTATTAAGTTATTTTGTGCATCACTCTGTTTTGAATTTGATGCAAATTTGCAATGCATGAGGGTCATCCTTTTGTGTTAAATGGCTGCATAAAGCAAGCATTTGTTGACTCTCATGTTGATAAGAGTATTAAAACTTGGAACTTGAAAAAGATCCGTTTAAGGTAGATAAAAAATAAATAAGAAAATTCGATTAATTTGCGATTAATCGCGATTAAATATTTTAATCGATTGACAGCACTAATAATAATATAATAATAAATAAAATAATAAATAACAATTCAGTACATTTATATCTGTGTTAATTTGTTACATTTTGTTTCACTAAGTTAGGAAAGTAATGTTTTAAAGGACGACTCCACTTTTTTTGGAAATTAGCTTATTTAACATCTTCCCTGGAGTTAGACAAGAAGATGCATACCTTTTTTGTCTCTGTGCGTGCATTTTAGCTTTGGGAATAGACGCTCCGTTAGCATAGCTTAGCTTCATCACTGGAAGTGGGGGAGGACAGTAGCCTTACAGTGCCTTACAGTGTATTGCAAGGTCTGACATTGACCAAACTTGATATGCATGACCTTGGTGGGCTCTAGGTCAACTCCTGAAAAGGGGGTCAATGTCAGACTTTGCAATCAAAGTTAGGGGGCTAATAACCCTTGCCATAATTTCAGTGCGCCCCCTAACTTTTGATTGCAAGGTCTGACATTGACCCCCTTTTCAGGAGTTGACCTAGAGCCCACCAAGGTCATGCATATCAAGTTTGGTCAATGTCAGACCTTGCAATACACTGTAAGGCACTGTAAGGCTACTGTCCTCCCCCACTTCCAGTGATGAAGCTAAGCTATGCTAACGGAGCGTCTATTCCCAAAGCTAAAATGCACGCACAGAGACAAAAAAGGTATGCATCTTCTTGTCTAACTCCAGGGAAGATGTTAAATAAGCTAATTTCCAAAAAAAGTGGAGTCGTCCTTTAAGTCAAGCCTGATGTTGCCTTGCACAAAAGAATGATCCCAGTCTCTTCCACACAGAGACATACAGTTTATTAATTGAACAATGGGTATCGGATCGGTACCCGGTATCGGTATCGGGACTGAAAAAGTTGGATCGGTGCATCCCTAGTCCTAGCAGGTTACTATAGTTCTGCAGCTCAGCCTCTGTTCTAGCAGGTTATAGGTATGCAGCTCAGTGGTATATGGTGGACACAGGGACCTTGTGCTTCCTCCTTCAGCAGATGCTGTGGTGATGATAGCCAGATGGCTTTGTGGAGCCGCTGCACTCGGATCAGT
>NC_140165.1:291271225-291453725 GCF_963971535.1 Notolepis coatsorum | reverse complement strand
GTTTTGAGTCTTAACCACTAAATGAAACCCTTTCAGCTAGAATGGGATCTCACCCCTCTCTCTCTCTCTCTCTCTCTCTCTCTGTGCACTTGACAGAGCCAAGCGCCAGCCGTACCCTTCAACTATGTCCCGCTTGGGAGCGTGTTAGCTAAACGGTGGGAGGTGACATTAATAATGGCCGCTTCATCGGAGGAAAATGGTGGTAGTTGTTTTTTCCCTGAACTGAAATCCCGACACGGAACATGAGGGCAGGCTCTCTGGGAACAGGAAGTGGAAGCTAAACCTGGAGAATAGGACATTTTTGTGTCTTGTTATCCTGATGGATATATGGGATTCAGGGGCTGTCCTGAAGAAATTCTTTGCAGACTAATAGTCATAGGATTTTTTTCGTTGTTTCCTCACACCCATTATGCAGACGGGCCTGCTTACCGGAGGTGGGGGGTTTTCTCAAGGAAATAACGCATTCAGCATGGGGGGGAAAAAAGATGAAAGCCTCGACTAACTGACTAACAAAGTATTGGTCGACTAAGGCCAAACCGACCAATTAAACGACTAAGAGGGGCCGGCAGCTGCCCCCCCCTTCTTTAATTAAACAATAATGGCATGAAAAGCATGACATTTACAATTCATAAGATGTGCACAAAAAAAATTTTGTGCAAAGGAATGGGAATATGGGTGTGCAATGCATATATATATATATATATATATATATATGTGTGTGTGGGGGTAGTAGCTTCTTGAGCCTTTCCGTGTTGAGCGTAAAGCTCAGTATATCCTCTTCAGCGAGCAAAGAGTGAGTATCAACAGTAACGACAAGTAAATTATCCAGAACCATCTAATTCCCTAAAATATTTCCTGTGTTTTCCCTCAAAGAGTGGAATCCCCTTTTTTTCCTCCCCCTCCGCTAAAAGCTATTGGCGTCCATCTTGTAAAGGACTCCTGAGCCCAGGCAGGCAGCCCCTTGGTTCTCCTCCTCCTCCTCCTTGGTGGCGGACGTCCCGATGTCTCTATAGGCGAGAGACTGACATGTGAATGCGAGGCGACAGCGGTGTCAAGGGCTCTGTGAGCCACATGGCCACGGGTGATCTGATGTGACGGCTTGTCACCGCAATGTCGGGGCCTTGTGTGGCGCGTCTGTAGTGTGGCGTGGCCTGGCTGGTGCTGCTGTTGCCGCTACCGTGGCGATAGTGGTGGTGGTGACGACTTGACAGGGTACCCCCCCCCCCTCCCCTGCACACATTCTGTTCACCGTGATGTGATCACTTCATCGCCAGGGTAGGGCACCGGAGAGAGAGAGAGAGAGGGCCCCCCCCCCATCAGAAGCTCCTGTGATCAGGACCAACACATGTGGCCTGGGAGTCGTTGTCATTGACCCTGGTAAGAAAAATTAAGCACACGAATAAAGAATATCAAGTAGGCTGTATTCAAATGACATCGGCTAGTCCCGAAGGTAAAATAAAATGTTTGTATCATTTGAAAGGATTATGAAAACGCCACTATGGATTTATAGCTGAATCTTATAGGACAAAATAAAAAATCACCGGATCCAACAGGACTTTAGAAAACTTTGATTGTGTCCGAAACGCAATGCGGTGTATTCCCATTTCCATTCTTATCGGATTTCTAAAAACACATTCAGGACATGCAACTCACGGTAGTTAGAAAGGGTAGCTTTAAGCGCCCCGACGTCCACTCCACCTCCGTCTAGGCCCCTCGGCGTTATAATAGGCTAAGTGTGCAATGAACAGTGACTGCACTGATAGCAGCGTTGCTGGTTCTTTGCTTGTCCTTTTCTCTTTTTTTCTTAACGAGGGACCCACACATTTCCTCCCATAGTCCACACATACTTTCACTTTGGCCTCCAGCTTCTCCCGGGGACATAGAACTGTTGTCTGACTGATCTTAGACAAAGAACATGTTCTATCAAGAACAGACTTGCGTGCTAGTTTTAATTTGGTGAATTTATTGAGATATAGACAGTAGATGAATTTGGCTGCACCTGGTGGACAAACCAAAAGCTAGAGGCCAAGTATTTCTGGATCAAAGCAACACGATTCGGCTATGACCTGTTTGGAAAGTGTTTGTTTTTTCACTTCTTCGTTCCGAATTCAGTGTAGCCAAATTCATCTAGGTTCCCTAATCTGTACCACTGCTCAAACACCTTGGTTGGATATACTCTAGCGAAGGAAGCATTTCAGAACATTCAGAATCCTCTTTTTGTCCTTGTTTATCCAGAATGCTATCCATTCTCCAGTATTTGTAAATCCCGTTGAAAACACATTTTGTAAGCTCCTTTAAAAAAGATGTTTTATTAAAAAACATTGAGTTCCCTTCGTTGAAAGGTTGAGGGTGAGGTGCGGTGATTGAATCGCAGTTAAATAATCTGCCTTCAGTAAATATAACAGATGATTTCTCTTCAAAGGGGGCTCTTATCATCTCTTCCCATTTCCCAGAGGATGCCACAAAGCTGCCTCGCTCTCTCTCTCTCTCTCTCTCTCTCTCTCTCTCTCTCTCTCTCTCTCTCTCTCTATCTCTTGTCTCTGTCTCTTCCTCTGCTTTCTGCTTGCTCTCTGGAGGGCAGCCTCAATCTAATACAACTGTGTCAGGAAGTGCAGAGATGCAAAGTGCTGATGAGCTGAAAGTAGCCCACCTCTGCAGTGAGCCGGTGTGTCCCAACACGCTGATTAAGGGGAGGCACACACACCACCACCAAACCAAACCCACTCACATCATCATCCCTGCATGACCGATACATTACCACGCACCCCCACGTAGTACAAACGGATGAAATCATTTTAATGTAGATTCCGTCGCTTTTAAGCCCTCCCCCCCCCCCCCCCAGAGTGTTTTTTTTTATCACCCGATTCACACTCGTCGGTTGAGCTGGAAGGGCGCGACAGACCTCGTCTTCCTGCTGTAAATCCTGCTGCCTTGCACAAATGATTCCGCTCACTTTTAAGCCCAGTTTTATTTTTTTTGCTCTATGAATCTTAGGGCTGAGGATTTGTGATCTCACTGTAGCTTATTGGTTTGAAATGAGATTGTCAAGGTTTTTGACTTATTAAGGTTGCCATGTTGCAAATGGACAGAAAGGTATCTTAGACGTTTACGCTTATTTTCAGCGTCCTCAAAATTAAATCCATGCGAGGAATTATAAGTCAAAGACGTTTTTAGCCACAAACCGGCCCTTAGAAAAAGAGATCAGGATACATAATTACCCCTGTTAACGCAACGGTATTGCATCACAGTTCGCCTGGGACAATAGTTTATGGTTTAATAATAACAAACACTGTGTGTACATTACCATTACACCCCCGTGATTTATTGATTTAATATAAGCCATGTCTCTGCTCTGTGTGCCACCAGGCTGAATCAAAGTAAATATTTACAGGAAACACTTGTCAAAGCCCTTCCTCTGCAACTGATGGTCTGTCCTAGTCGTGACTAGAATCATACTCACTGCTGCTGCTCAGTGAGGAGATACACACTGGAACTGTTGAAGCCTAGAGAGAGTAGGGATGCACAGATCCCACTTTTTCAGTCCCGATACCGATACCTGGGCTTTGCCTTTGGTATCTGCCGATACCGAGTACCGATCCGATACCCATTGTTCAATTAATAAACTGTATGCGTCACAGTGTGGAAGAGACTGGGATCATTCTTTTGTGCAAGGCAACATCAGGCTTGACTTAAAACATTACTTTCCTAACTCAGTGAAACTAAATGTAACAAATTAACACATAGATATAAATGTACTGAATTGTTATTTATAATTGTATTTATTGTTTATTATATTATATTATTATAAAAAAATATATATCCGATATATATATATTTTTTGATACCCGGTCCAGCTATTTTAGTCATATCGAGGCCGATATCCGATATCAATATCGGATTGGTGCATCCCTACTAGAGAGTACTGTATGCTTTCCTGACCTCTTCAGGTCGTTCTTTTTCTCTCTCTCTCTCTCGTTGTGGGACTCGTTGAAACATATTACTACTGTGTGTTGTCACGTCATCAGAAGAAGGACGGTTTCAGCTAGTTCAAGAAACCAGGGTCTACCAGAGTTTTTTTGCGTGCGCTGCATGCGTGCGGGTTAAGAAACACCACAGTGATCACGTCGTCCGATTCAAATTCTCAAGGTAATAGTTGTACTTAATTGTTAAAAGCAGACTCGACGGCTATGGTTTTCAGCGCTTAGATGTCAAACGGACCGTCGTCTTGGGAATCGTGTTGTGCATGTTGTGCCGTAACCTTTTACCACTCCAAGCAGCAGATAAGCAACATTTAGCAAGAGCCCTGGTGTTGTTCCTGAGATTGTACCCTAGATCCTTGGCAACTGCTCTTACAGCTCCGGTTCCTTCACTATGTGAGAAGGAGCTAAATTTCCCCCCTTGCAGCAGTGTGTAACCTGCAGAGCGGCATAAATATTATGTCTCCCTAGGAACACAATAGTTGTATTTATTCCTTCATTTCTGGCCTGTTTTCCCCTGTCAGATGCAGAGAGGAAGGTTTCTAGCTTTCAGGAACAGATTACAACATGTTTTAAAGCCTCTGGTGGATAGATTAAAGCTTGGTGAGCTGGAGTGTTTTGTTGAGCCACTCTCTTATATTCACACACACACGCACGCACACACCTTCAGGCACACACACACACACGCACACGCACACGCACACACACACACACACACGCACACACACACACACACACACACACGCACACGCACACACACGCACGCACACACCTTCAGGCACACACGCACACGCACACACACACACACACATGTTTTCATGCTTGGTGGGGGCATTCCATAGAGTTACATTCAATCCCTATAACCCCTTACCCTAACCTTAACCATAGCAATTACATGCCTATCATCACCTTAACTTAACCTTAACCGTAACCTAACCCTTAACCCTAAAATAGCTCCTTTGCCTTGTGGAGTATAGCCACAAGGATAGGGAAACAAATAAATCTTGTTTTAATGCCTTGTGAGGACATTTTGGTCCCCACAACGATAGGAAGACAAGGACACACATACACACACCCTTCTGATGCTATGAAACATATACCATTAACATGCCTGGTTCTGTGAGCAGGGCCACTAGGTCTGACAGATGGAGTCAGGAGACCCAGCCTCCCTGTGTCCCTGTGACATCTTCCCAGAAGCTTCCATTCACAGTCATCTTCCCCTCTGTCCTCAGCCCTCTGTCCTCAGCTCTCAGCCCTCTGTCCTCATCCCTCTGTCCTCATCCCTCTGCCCTCATCCCTCTGCCCTGCCCCTCAACGGTGAAATCTACTGCCTTCTTCAGAAACATCCCTAGACAACCATATGACCAATCTGACAGTGACACAACCATATGACCAGTATGACAGTAACACAACCATATGACCAGTCTGACAGTAACACAACCATGTGACCAGTCTGACAGTAACACAACCATATGACCAGTCTGACAGTAACACAACTATATGACCAGTCTGACAGTAACACAACCATGTGACCAGTCTGACAGTAACACAACCATATGACCAGTCTGACAGTAACACAACCATGTGACCAGTCTGACAGTAACACAACTGTTACGAAGGATCAGATTAAACCGAATATATATATTTATTGATTGATATATATTGCATAATATTTGTATATCGTTTGATATCCCTTGTATATTCCTTGTACATATACACGGAATATCCCTTTAGCCTAGTACAGACCATAATATTTCATTCTCCTATTGGACAGCGGTCCACAGGCGCCATGGCCATACCTTCAAGGTCTGGTTCAAAGTCACCGCCGGGGACATGCCTGGACATGAACGGTATTGCGCAAGGATATGAGACAGGAATAAAGCTGGTACTAGTTTGTTCATCTAAGCGTATAAATACGGCGCAGGTGAATACAGAAGCACTTAGTCAGAAGTCTTAGTAACTAAAGTTGAAGCCTCACCCACGATACGACGTGCGGTGAAGTATGGCCTGTTTGGCCCCAAATAGAGCATTGAGACCGCGTGCGAATTAATAACTGAAGTGTCAGAGTTTAACGCTGTACCGTCGAGTTCGACCTATTCTATTAAGTCAGTAATAGTCTATTTGTGTATAGTGTATCGTGCGGCTAAAGTTCTACAGTGACCAGCATCACCAACGTTTCCTCGTATCAGCTAGAGTGCTTATCCAGGCTGGGCTGCTTATCATGGCGCTTTCACCCGAGGGGCCCTAGACGAGGACCGTGTGGATTATGTACACTGGATAACCTACCGACGACTGCATAGCCCTTTTCGGCTGGATTATATTTGCTTTTGGTCCTGTGATTAATGGAGCGGAGAATCGCTGACACCCACAAGTGTGTGGGATTTAACCTGTGAGGAGCCACGTCGAGCCTGCCTCTCAGAAGTCTGAGGCCGGCTAGCTTTCTTCCATGTGGAGCTACATGCTACGGAGAACAGCTGTATTCGTCTGCGGATCAAGATCTTATTGCACCGTCTCCTGTACTCGGAGTCTCCTTATCATCGTTGACCCAGACTCTACTACCGACAAATCCTCTACCCTTGCTGGCTTACAACCGGGGGGACCCTACCAGTATCTCCCGCTATATTACTAGTGTACCATAGATAGAATTCCCTAAGATTCAGGTTGTATGATTATCTCCTGCGTAATATGAGAATGGACATTCGTTATTGATTTGCCTACGCACATTCCTTTGCCTTATAAGCGCATCCAAAGTGAAGTAAAGTAAAGTATATTATGTACCTTTTGCTGCTAATAAATACTTAAATACAGCTTTTTGTGGAACCGAGTCATTGTGGGGAAGTGTTCATCATTAGATACCTGTGTACTGTATGGCCAGTAGGAATGTACATAAGACGGTAGTGGTTTAATGATACCATACTTATCAATACAGTCAGGGAATTGTACCCCTCAGTTACAACAACCATATGACCAGTCTGACAGTAACACAACCATATGACCAGTCTGACAGTAACACAACCATGTGACCAGTCTGACAGTAACACAACCATATGACCAGTCTGACAGCAACACAACCATATGACCAGTCTGACAGTAACACAACCATATGACCAGTCTGACAGCAACACAACCATATGACCAGTCTGACAGTAACACAACCATGTGACCAGTCTGACAGTAACACAACCATATGACCAGTCTGACAGTAACACACGTACTAGTCTACACATATTAACTTTTTATAGTAATAGAGATACATACATACATGTTATGGATGGGCACGTTATTTGATTATTTGACTATTGTAAATGATGTAGGTATTCAACTACAGATGGTGGTTATTGTAAATTATTTAGGTATTCAACTACAGCTGGTGGTTATTGTAAATTATTTAGGTATTCAACTACAGCTGGTGGTTATTGTAAATTATATAGGTAGGTATTCAACTACAGCTGGTAGTTATGTAAGGGATAATGTATAGCTACGAGGTCATTGTCGCAAAATAATTGACCGACACGGAGTTTAGAACACAGGCGCCGCGCCGAGGCGTTCTAAACGCAGTGAAGGTAAATTATTTTGCGACAATGATCGAGTATAGGCTATACATTATCCCGCTTATTACATGGCTAACTTACTAACAATATACCTACGGTAATTCATTTTACACCATCGACAAGACGAGATCAAATGCGCAGACGCAGTTGTTCTGTGGCTCCGCTGTCAGCCCAAATAAAGTTATTATTATTATTGCCGGCAGGTCTGTGGTCTGATTGCACTGATGAGTTCAGCTGTTCATATGCTGAGCTTAGCTTTCGTGACTGCGATCTAAATGCTTGATTGTGATTGGTCAATAGTGCTAGTTACCCGTATCAGCGGTGATCATTGCGCGTTGCCCATGGCAGCGGTCAGTTATCGAAAAATAATTCACTGCTGTCAGGGGCAACCGAGCGCTATTGACCAATCACAATCAAGCATTTCGGCGAATGTTAAAACGCCATGTAATAATGTAAATTATATAGGTATTCAACTACAGCTGGTGATTATTGTAAATTACATAGGTATTCAACTACAGCTGGTGGTTATTAGAGTTGTTCCGATACCGACTTAACATTATCAAATATCAATGTGAAGAACCCTGTGGGGAAGACAAGCTAGACGAGCTAGGGTTCAAGTTTCAAGTTCAAGTTTCTTCATTAGTTGTCATACAGAAGTACAGAATACTTTTATATAAAATGCTTCTTTCTGTTTTGCTCAAGAGATTGTGCTAGATAAAAATAGATAAGTATAAAAGTATAGTAAGTATAAAATAGAAGTCAAGTACGTAGACAAATCCTTTTCAATATATACATATATACAATGTACAATGCAGAGTAGAAAGTAACTGAGTTACAATATACTATACAGTACAATGCAGAAATGGGATGAGGTACAATTTAGATACAATTTACAGTAAGGTGTAATGAGGTATGGGTTTGTCTTTGCCAATAAATATAAAGTGTGTTTAGGTGTTCTAAAGTGGGTAAAGTGGGTGCAGCAGTGAGTTGTTTGTTTAAAGTGAGTGTGTGCATGTGGATGTGTGTGCTGTGAGTGCATTTGATGGTTGTTACGATTGTTCATTGTTCAAGCCTTGTTCATTGAGCAATCATTGTTCATTGAGCATCCTGATGGCCTGGGGATAGAATCTCCTTCTGAGTCTCTCTGTGCTTTGAGACTCCGGTATCGCTTGCCTGACCGCAGCAGTTCAAAGAGGCAGTTGTTTGGGTGGCTGGAGTCTTTGATTATTCTCTTCGCCTTGCCCATGCACCGCTTGTTGTAAATGTCTTGGAGAGTGGGAAGCCCCCCTCCAATTGTGCGTTCGGCTGAACGGGCCACTCTCTGTAGTCTGCTACGGTCTTGTGCAGTGCTATTCCCAAACCAGGAGGTGATATTGCCAGTCAGGATGCTCTCTATTGTGCATGAGTAGAAGTTCTTGAGGATCTTCTGGCTCACATGAACTTCCTTAAGCGCCTAAGGAAGTAGAGGCGTTGTCGTGCCTTCTTGATAACACTGTCAATGTGTGTGGTCCATGTCAAGTCCTCGGATATGTGGACTCCGAGGTACTTAAAACTGTTCACTCTCTCAACCGGTGCCCCATCGATGCTGAGGGGGTTGTAGTCCCTGACCCCCGACCTCCTAAAGTCCACAATCATCTCCTTTGTTTTGCTGACGTTCAGGGAGAGGCAGTTCTCTTGACACCGTCCCGCTAGAACCTTAACCTCCTCCAGGTAGGCCCTCTCGTCGTTTGCAGAGATCAGGCCCACCACTACTGTGTCGTCAGCAAATTTGATGATTGTGTTGTTGTTCCGCTGTGCCACGCAGTCATGTGTGTATACAGGGAGTAGAGGAGGGTTAGCTAGCTTAGCTTGATAACGGTACCTTGGCTAAAGTTGGCCACAGTTGGGGCTATTCCGAATCCAGCAATAATGGCTGCAGACCTGCAAGCAAAGTACAGCAAGTTGGCACAGGAGTATTCCAAGGTAAATAACCTTTCCCCCAGGCAGTAACGTTACATTGTCTTTCCATCTAGCTCACGTTAACTGGCTAACTTAAGTGTCGTCACTGACCGACCTCTCGCACACAGGCACGCAATTAATGACATTTTGCCGGACAGCCATACCGGTGACAATGTTTAGCTTGTAGTGTCGAAGGATAGGAGTCGAGTCTCAAAAGAGAATGTTGAATATTTATTGTGCATCGAAAATCACAACATACACCTGTCTCGTTACTAGCTAACTGAACCGGTGCCGACAGGATAGCTATAACGTTGATTATTTTCGGATCAAACAGCAAGACCAATGGCTTCTCAGTTACAAGTGGGTGACAATATTGTCACAAGGAAAGATGAAATTACATACCTGGGTTCCATCCTAGAGGCAAATATTTCCTGTGACAAAATGGCATCCAATGTAATCAAAGAAGTCAACCAACAAACAAGATTCTTGTACCGGATCTCCTCTCTGGTAAACAAGAATACCCTGAAGACTAACAGGAGCACTCATTCAAGGGTACTACGACTATGCTTGCACCTCAATGGTACCAAAGCACCTCAAAGGCACTAAAAACAAGATTACAAACATCACAAAACAAACTGGTCAGACTACTGCTTGACCTTACTCCTAGAACCCACCTCACCCCTGCCCACTTTGACAACCTAGGATGGCTTAGAGTAGACGACAGAGTACAGCAACTTGCAATGGGCCTGGTCTACAAGATACACTACACCACTAAGGTACCCATGTACATGTCGAAATACTTCCCAAAGGTCAGTGAATACCACGACCACAACACCAGAGGGAGTTCCACAAATCATTCGGCACAAACAAGGGACTAAACACGTTTCGCAATTATGCCACATCAATGTGGAACGCCCTACCCACAGCCGTAAAAAAATGTGAATCCCTACCCACCTTCAAAACCGCTCTCAAAGAGCACCTACGGGAGGCTGCAATTCGAAACTGGCCCCTGTAAATGTCTTTCTCTGGTCTGCATCCCCTTTGTGTGTATTGAGCCGTACTGTATTGTACCCATTCTGAAATCTGTTAATAAAGTGTTCAATCAATCAATCAATCAATCAATCAATCAATCAAGTCTGTGCGGAACCAATGTCCCAACAACAGTTCCGTGGGTGAATTATATCTAATCACCACAAGCTAGTCATAGTTTTCCCATGTGTTTTGCCATACAACATGGCAAATGCCCTAACTCATCGAGCACAGTTGTCAATTAATGATACTAATCTATACAATCACCTGTTGTTGAATAAATACCATTACTTTCTAGTTATTACTAAAAAACTGTATATATAAAACAGTATCTGTAGTTAAAAAAATATATATATATATAATATAATTTTTTTTTAATTATTATGCACTGGTATCGGATCAGTACTCGGTATCGGCCGATACCCAAAGCTCAGATATCGGAATCGGTATCGGGAAGGAAATGGTATCGGAACATCTCTAGTGGTTATGGTTTGTTTGTGTCGACATTATTTATTTGAATAATACATGGAAACCAAAACCAGTCACATTATTATCACACATAATTCACACATAATTATGATTATTTGTTTAGTGGAGGAGAGGATCACAGAAACCAGACAGAATTAAGAGTGTGCTGTACTTTCTTTTGGTTAACCTAGATTTTATAAGAGAAGGTTTTAATATCGATGTCTTCAAATGCCCATCCCTACTAGCTCCAGTAAAAAATGTCAGTCTGGGTTAGGAAGGTTATATTACAGCTGACTTAATTACTTAGTTATTTAGTCCACACTGCATTGACTCAGTAACTTAATATGATTAGGCTACTCTCACATATCTTTGCCTCCAAAACACATAGATGATGAAGTTGAGCCTGTGATTCTGATCTACAGACATTCATTTGAGTAGCGTTAACATTATCTAGGGCAAGTGAGCTACCTAAGTATCTGTGTAGCGTATTAGTGCCTAATTGTGTGTTTTCTCAGTAGCTAACAGACTACAATTAGGCTACTTGTTTTTTCAATCCAGATACAGGTGATCACTACTCCTAGCAAGGCAGATATGGGCAGAACGGATGTCCACAGCACATGAAGTTTATGGCTGTTATTAACACAAGCTGTTAAAAGCATTAAAAGCAACCAGACCCAACCTGTTAAAAGCATTTAAAGGCCCTCCATGGATTGTTCTTTGTGCTTCTTGTTTAACGCTTTAGTTCAGAGGGATTTCTTGTGTTTTCGTTTCATGTACGCTGCCGGTCCCTCGTTACGTGAAAACGTACTCCTTAGATGTGTGTTTCACTCACAATAAGAATGTGCAATATGAACATTGACCTTTTCGGCGATCTCACCTCTGTGAGATTAGAATTTCAAGAACATTCTTCTTATGGTGATGTCGCAATGGCTACTGGTCATTGAAAGCTCTGGGGCTCTAAGAAGTACTTGAAAGAGAGCTAATGTAAGGCAAAATACTGTACATTCTGTTCACTCGGAGAGAAAAACCAAGTGTATGCCTTCAGTGAAAATGTCATCTCCAGGATGACGCCGTGTGTATATAATACGTTAATGTTACATTTGAGCCTCTCGTTCGGGCAGGAGTCACTTTCAAAGTGATCCGGAGCTTCTAAGCTCATTAAATGTTAATCAGAAAATCTATTTTCAGATCACTTGTAGATTTGTCATGAGAATTCCAGGCCAGCTCGGAGGAGGCCACCGCTTCTGTGTACAAGGAGCAGGAGACGAACACACTTTACATTCCGTTTCATTTGTCGTAACCATTGCCAATTGTAATCGTTTCTAATATTAAGGGTCGGATTTCAGCGGTTCTGAATCTCAAAGGAAGTGAGAGCGAAGATGTTGCCCTGAACTACAGCGACCGACCTCTCGGACCAAAAAATATATATTATATACCCAAACGTGCAAAAGCCCATGAGGGATTTAAACATATTGTAGTCTACATTTAGTTATTTATTTATTTTTTAATCACGGTGCGGCTACAGTAGTGAGGCAACCCAGTCTCACAGCAGTTCTTTGCAACAGATCTACTGTCATTTCCATTATTCATGATGTGTTTTCACAGACAGCGGCCGGGAGACATGAGGAGTAGTCTTGGGTTGTCCTCTGGCACTCTATAAAGAGCCCTTTGGAATGAGAGAAAGTGCGTTTGAGCTCTCACACGCACGCGCGCGCGCACACACACACACACGTGCACACACTAGAATGCCCATCTGCATGTGGAGGAAAACATGTCCAGCAGTGTGTAGAAGGGCCCTATATTTAACAGGCTGGATCACTATGAGGATGGCGAGTGGTTAGTATAGGCTGAACATGAAGGAGACGTGCTGCTGATAGGAGGGGGGAAATCCACGTCTCTCAATGTTTCTTTGTATTAATTTAGGCATCGCCCCGACAGCTTGTCATGACGTCATTCGATTACATTTTCGTCTCCTTCTTCCTCATACTCGGCCTCTGTTGTGTGAGAGAGGCACTTCTCTTCCCACGTGCGCTTGTTTTTCGTGGCACGCATTGCGAGCCGGAGTGCATCTAGAGAGTAGAGGGTATATGAAGGCTCTGCGATCCAAGCTCTGGCGCTAACGTTCAAGTGCGGCGATGAGGTAAAGACGAGGGAAAGGAATATAATCGTCTGGTCCTCACTGAGAACAGGGGAAATAATAATAGTCAGGTTAGCTCACCATGCACCAAGATCTCCCCGGGCCTGGGCCAGAACTGTCTGCAGAGCGGCCGGACATCGCTCAATCTAATAGTAGAGTCTGTTCTTCTTGGATTATGTTGGTTGGTCTGGTAACAAAGCAAAAGAATACTGGTTTCCTAACGATGACACTCCCTCACGCCGCTTCTCCATTCTGTTTCTTGGTGTCTGGGAAGCTACTCTGAAAGCATAGGTTTGCAATCGACTGGTTACTGTGCTTCACGACGGCAGGAGGTGAACTACCGGAGACCTACCCTATTACTGTTTTTAGACCATTTACCAAACTGATAACAATGATCTAAAGTTTAAACACCGTCAGTTTAGTTATCAGAGCAGAATCTCTATTTATGAGCAGTTTCTCAAAGTTCTTGTTATTTTCTTTTATAGTTCCCGTAGTCAACTACACCTCAAAATCGCAATTTTTTTTTATAAAAAGGAATTAATAACTAGAATCACTATGCATTATGAGAATTTAGATCAACGACTAGCAAGCTACTGCAAAATGTAGTTAGTTGTGATTTTTGGAACCCTAGGTCTATTTCTTACTTTCCAATGAGGGATGTTGATGAGTCCTTTCTCAGCACAATCCAAGCTGTTCCCCGTACTTCCTCATACTAGCTCCGGCTAATTAGCCACAATCCAATGCAAAGTCAATGGGGTGAAGCTCCTGTCTGTACAACCTGACTGAGGCTCACTGAAATGTTCTCCACACAGTGCACACAAAGTAGATTTCAGGTATCTTCAGCCAGCTTGTACAGACAGGAGCTTGATACCATTGACTTTGTGTTGGTTTGTGGCCAACTAGCTGGAGCTTGTAGAACAGCATGGACTGTGCTGCTGAGAAAGGACTCTACGGAATAGTCAACATCATCATTGGAAAGTACTACAAACCTTTATACTACTCCATGTAGTTAAACTACTCCCTACATAATACCATCATAGGACGTTTGCCTTTTCAGGGTTAATTTAGTAGTTACTGTATAGTAAAGTTATATTAGTAATTAGGGTGTGCTGTTTTATTTCTTTATATTTACCTTTTATGAATATGATTTCAATCACAACAATGTTTTATTTATTAGGGCTGCTCCCTCTTAGTCGATTAATCAATCCGTTTGGTCTCAGTGGACCAAGACTTTGTTAGTCGATTAGTTTTTTTTTTTTTAATGGGTTTTTTTCATTCTGGATGAATGGAATTTGACTGATTTGTTAATCAGGTCCTAAATGAACTGATACAAGTCTAAAAATGTCTTTAGGCAGAACAGCCTGATTATTTATAAACCCCACACTGTAAAAAGGCAATTAAAGGGGAATAATGCCACCCATTTTAAGAATTCATGTTCTTGACAGTAAAGCCAGTATTTGTGAACATGCACAACACCTAAAGCTAGAAATCTCTGAACCCTCCAAACTGGGATGTAAGATCTAAGATCTGCATATATAAAGGAATGAGGCTCTGACTGTATGAGGCCATACAATTATTGTGTGAGCTCTTACACCCAAATAAGGTTTTAATTCCGATTTCAGACCTTCTAGTAATGCTAGAATATAAACCTCATTTGGGTGTAAGTGTTCACACAAACATATTGTGGTCTCATAGTCAGAGCAGCCCACGATTTTACATCCCAGTGACATCACCGATTGGAGGGTTCTCTCTCTGATGTCTAGCTTTAGGAGAGAGCGGTGCGTGTCCACAAATAACTGACTGAACTGGCCCGGGGCACAGGAAGAACATTATGTGAATTCTTAAAATGGGTGGTATTCCCCTTTAACCTGGCTACAGTGGTTTATTTTAGTTGAATCTGGGAGCGAAGAAGGGAGCTGATTCAACGTATTATATTATGTTATATTACGTGACAGATTGTGTAAGGAGTATTAGTAGATACAACATTACTGATCCCCTCAACCTAAAACCATCTCTCTCTCTCTCTCTCTCTCTCTCTCTCTCTCTCTCTCTCTCTTTCTTTTCTTCCCCCCCCCAAGTAGAAAAATATGTCTCACTTACTGAAATGAAAACTCCCTTTTCACCCTCTCTCTCACACACACACACACACACACACACACACACACACACACACACATGCACACACACACACACCCTCTTTCCTACTGTGTGGCTTCACTCCAGACATCATCATCATCGTCGTCATTATCCCCCGTATCGTTCCATTCAGTCTCTTCAAACACACAATCACCAGCCCCATTTGATCCGCTAAAGAGAGGATGGCTCGGTGAGTCAGGGAGATATTTGTGACTTGATAAAAAAAAAAATTGTGTGTGTGTGTGGGTGGGGGGTATTTCAAAACAACACTAAGAGGGAGTGTGTTGCCGGCGACAACACTAGCGAGAGCAGAGCAGAAATGCGTTGTTACTACATGAGGGAATCACTCAGGCCCTGGTGCCTTTGGGCCGTGAATCATTTTAATGTGATGTGTGCCAGCAGCTGGAAATGACTCCAATTTGTTCCCATAGTGAAATCTGCAGCACACTGATGCTCTCTCTCTCTCTCTCTCTCTCTCTCTCTCTCTCTCTCTCTCTCTCTCTCTCTCTCTCTCTCTCTCTCTCTCTCTCTCACAATCTCTCTCTTCTGCTCAGGTTGGTTGTAGCCTACAATTTGAGAAGTCTTTTTTATTTCTTGCTGCCATCGCATTAAACGATGCCCAGATAATGAGTCATATCCATGTGTGCACTCTGCTGCTGTGTCTGTGTGTCCGGGACTGGTAATGGGTCGAAAATTTCACCCTCATTGAACTGTAACCGACTAATAATAACTCTCTCTCTCTCTCTCGCTCGCGCGGCTTGTGTAAACGGAAGAAAATCCAGTATTTAGTTGGCCGTGACCATGATATGACTAAACCTGGAGAAAAAAAACAAACGTACAAATGATGTTATTATTGCTCAGGTAACAGGTATAACAGGGTTTTCTTTTCTTCTTTTTTTTGGTGGGGGGTGGGTTGTTTTGTTCGTTTTATGCCTGGGCTTTGTGTGGAGTGTCTTAGTGGCTCCCAGAACGGATGGAGCCGTGAGTCATGGCTCTGTGCTTATTAACGTAAAGGAAGACAAGGGGATAGGACAAAGGGAAGGCAGAACTCTGCACCGGCATGCTAAGTAGAATCTCCCAATACAAAGGAGAATTCTGCAATCTAGCGGAGCACAACGGAGGAAAATATAATTTATGCAAATGAAGGAGACACACAAAGGCGCCTTATTCTTCTCTCTGTGGTCTGTCGACTGTATCAGATTCCTAAGTATCTATCTGCTCTTGACGATCCACTGTGTTCAAGCTATGTTTTATATCAAATTGATTTACCTATGAACGCCGGTGCAGCAGCATTTGTCTTTTTACCTGCATGCCTAATTTGAAGAAAAAAAACATGTCAATGTTAAACGGATGTATCTACAGTATATAGGGTTTAGTACGCTATATTATTGTCAGGCTACCCATGATGGGGGGGGGTCTCTATGTCTGAATACTTGTAAGGGTCCTCTTGCATAAAAGAATCACAGCATTTCCAAAAAAGTATGGTATTTCCATCATTTTCTGGTCAGTTACAATGATGGTCGTGACAAAAGCATGATGGAAACACTGCGATACTACCATCCATATCATGGTTTAAATTGGATTATACGCATGGTATTATTTAAGTACAAAAGTGGTACCATGGTGATATATGATCTTCACCAGGGCAGTACCGTGATGTAGACGGTGATGTAACGTAAGGGTCTTGTCAAGTGTTTTATAATGGGAAACGTGCATTGGCTTTATCTCTGTTAAAAAAAAAACATATTCTACTAATGAAAACAATGTCTATTAAGTAGTATACAAGCAATCCTGCTCAATGGTTGGTCAAGTGAGCGAGGTCTGCAAGCCTTGGAGCTAACTGTGAAATTGGATTAATTTACATGCTGATACTTTGAGCTGGATGTACAACTTATTGCACCGATACTCCGAATTATCACCATAATTTTAATTGGCTCACACAACTTCAAAGGCTGCTGCTTTTGAATGTGCAATAATTATACATAGAGGGTCTTGTTATCTTAAACATTTTTCTTAAGGCCACTGTTGAATTGGACCAGCTTTGGTCTTCAACCAGAAATACATAATTTATAAGCCAGAACCAGTAACAAAGTCTTGAAAAAACAAAAAAAAACTCAAATACTGAAGTAAGTAGATGATAGGTTGTCCAGTCAAAACACTTATCATAAGTGTCTTGTTGTTGTTACTGCACATTTCTCAACAAATGTATTGTGTCTCCACAGCTTCAAGGGTCGTTGAGGCGGAAGATCGAGGGACATGCACCAGGACACGCCTCCAAACAGAATGGCCTTTCCTGTGGCCTGCCCGGGCCCGACTTCAAGCGTGTCCGAATGGACAGCGGGGGTCTGGGTCATGGGCCCTGTGCTCTCACCCTGGCCCAGTCTCAGTCTCTGCAGAGGTCCTCAGCCATGGCTAACAGTCTCCAGAGGAAAGGTTACATGATGCCCCATGGT
The DNA here is from genome assembly GCF_963971535.1 of Notolepis coatsorum. Taxonomy (NCBI): domain Eukaryota; kingdom Metazoa; phylum Chordata; class Actinopteri; order Aulopiformes; family Paralepididae; genus Notolepis; species Notolepis coatsorum. The sequence continues at coordinate 291,436,036 of NC_140165.1, read as the reverse complement.
GTGGGCTCAGACCTCTTCAACATGACCCTGAAGGAGATGAAGAAAGAGCCCGTCGAGGTCCCGTCTTGTGGCCAGTCGTCCGCAGACATGATGTTCGACTTTAAAGACGAGGGTGGTCAGATCGACCCCGAACTCCAGGACCTGTTTGACGAGTTGACAAAGACAGTGCCCTCCCTAAACGACCTGGAGTTTGAGAAGATGCTGAAGCAGGAGGACGCGTTCAGTTTGGACCTGGGTCGGCCGAGTTCGGCGGGCGCGGCTGCCGGCATCTGTCCCCCGCTGGATAAGCCCATAAAGACAGAGTACTCGCCAGACTTCAGCCACTGTGGCTCCACGCAGCTACGGCCGGCCTCCGCGGGTCCCGCTTTCACCATGAGCAACGCCTCCATGTCCACCTCCCCTACCACCTCGGCGCAGAAAGCTAACAGCCATCCCAGAGGCCTTCCCTGCTGGCCGGAGGTCTCCCACGCGGAGCAGCTGAAGCAGATGGCAGCCAACCAGCAGCAGCCCAACTCTCTCCACCACCACCATCACCACCACCACCACCACCAGCATCAGCAGCAGCAGCAGGCTTCGCCCGGAGGCCTGACCAGCTGGACTCCAGCCATGAACGCCCACCCGTCCGCCGGCTCCTTCCCGCAGGACAAGGTCTCAGGCCCGCTGAGCCAGCAGAGGATCGCTTCCCAGAGCAAGGGGATCAACAACTGCCTCTTCAAGTCGAACGGGCACAACGGCTCCAGTCACCTCGACATGAAGGTCCTCAGCACCAAGCCCACGCTGCACTTCAGCCCCAAAGCGCCCCACTCTGTCAGCCAGCCCCCGATGACGAGCTCACTGAACAAGACCTCGGCCCAGCAACAGTCGTCCACGGCAGCCCAGAATCAACCTCATCCCGCTCTCCACTACCAGAATCCACAGATGCCCGCGCCAGGGTCCCCGTGTCTGCAGTCCAAGCCTGTTCCTCAGCATGGAGCCGGTCTCCACTTCAAACTGGCTCAACAACGACAGGTACGTTCCGGTCCACATCTCGTGTCGAGTCGACGTGTAGCCTAATCCTTTATTCTCTGCTATAGCCGACACAGTGGCATGGCGAGGTATCTTTTTTTAACCCTTTCACTACCACACTAGGAATGGTTAACCCTTTCACCACCACACTACAGACGGTTAACCACAGTGGCATGGCGAGGTATATATTTGTTTACTTTTTCACTACCACACTACAGACGGTTAACCCTTTCACTACCACACCACATAAGGTTAACCCTTTCACTACCACACTACAGAAGGTTAACCTTTTCACTACCACACTACAGAAGGTTAATGATGCCAGCTTCACAGCAATGACTAAAAAGCGGCCGTCTCTGCTCGTGATCATTACATTGGCACAAATGCAGTGGACAGCTTTGACACACTTTCAGTTTGAGACTAAAGGTACCAAAATAATCTTTTACTCGTTCTTTGAATTTCCAGGACACGCTGAATGACGGGATCGTATATTTTGTTGCCAGATTTAATTGGAGCCTTTTGGCACTGTGAAATAATATAGCACAGGCGTCTCCTCTTTCTGCTGATGATGTAGTTATAGGATACAGTGAGAACGCCCGCTTGACACGCTCATCACTCAGTTTTCTCACTTTGCTCTTGGCAGTCTACTTACCGTCTGAAACTGCAAAGAAAAGAGGAGAAAACAACACTGCCATGCTGTTTTTTTTTTATATTTGTTTTTTTTAGGGGGTGGGGCTTGCCGTTGTTATTATTATTACCGTTGTCTGCGTGTCTCCGCTATGGTGGCTCCCCCTGAATATGTATTTTCCCCTCAAAGTGTTTTGACGATGACACAGATCGCCAGAGCGTGGTGGATTAACATGCAGGACTTTAATGTCCCTGCTTGTCACGGTGGCTCTCTGTCAGGGCAGAGATTTGCACAGCGGGGTTTGCTAATTGGAGGTTGTTAGCTACAAGGGACAAGTAGGGGAAAATGACAGTAATCTGCTTAGCTTGGTGCCGGAGGTTGAATCACTGATTTGTTATGATTGGGGGGGAGATTCGGACCCCCTCCCCCCTTTCATTTTTGTACAAACTGTATCTCCAGCCTTCTTTGTGTGGAAACATAATGCGGAGAAAACCTCCCCAGATCAAGGGAAGTGCCTGGATGATTGGAGGGAGGGAGGGAGATATGGGGGGGCTACAGCCATGGAATTGTACTCAGTAAGATGTTGAATACTCATCAAGCAAGCAGAATTAATTTACTGCCTTCCCCAGTTGAGTATCTGCACACTCTATAACACTGCACACCTATAACCGTTTTATCTGAATCCTTGTATAACAGTGTTCTACCGAGGACACTTAACTCTTTCAGCGCCGCGGGCCTAGCCCATCTTTGTTCCTACTGCGCCACCGCTCTAAGAGATAGGGATGCGTGGCGGTGTTTACAGGGCTATATATCTATATTATAGCTATGGAGACAATACTATGGCTCATTTGACATCAACTATCCATCGTTCACTATGTGAAAAATTATTTATTTATTTATTTATTTATTAATTAATATATATATACGTTTGCGTGTTATACCGTGGTGAATATAAGTATAGTTTCAGAGTGATCCTGGCTAATTCCAGAAAACGGCGCTATGGAGCAATACGTGAATTTGACTAAAAGTATTGGCGTTGCTCGCCTGGACACGCTACTATTTCCAAATCAAATGTATATAATAGGTATTATGTTTCATCATGAATGCATGAAAGGGGGGGGGGGGGGGTCGTTTTTTTATGCTTTGATCGTCACCAACGTTATGTTACACATAGTTGTTGCAATCGATGTGAAATCATGGTTGGATCAAAGCAGGGTTGATATCATATAGTCCTTACATTCACTAGGAGGTACCCCGAAAAGAATATTACAATTGTCTGATTGCGATTTCCAGTATTGGTGTCCATCGTGTCGCCAACATAATCCACCACAACACATGCATCGGGGGCATTGAACGTGTTTCAATGTCATCGAGTGAACCGCTAGACTCACCTGACCAAAAAAAACTGCGCCCGGAGTGAATTAAATGTAACACCGGGTGTGAATAAAAGGTTTCGGGTGGGCGATACTGCCACCTACCAGGATGCGGCCGGTATTGCACTCTAGCGATCTCAGAGTGATTCCCTATGGTAACCCCAGAGGTCCGTGTGAGAGAAATTAATACAAATATTGAATAAAAGAAATAATGATGAAAACCCGACTATACTCTGGTCTGGTGCTGAACGGTTGGCGAGTTAACCCGACTATCCTCGGGTCTGGCACTGATTGAGTTAATGTGTACTACAAAATATAAATGAAAAAAGACATAATCAGGGGGAATCACAATAGCAGAGACACACAGATAACAGTAACAGTAACAACAGCAAAAGAAAGAAAATACTGTCTCAGTTTTGCAGTCTCAGACAGTAACATTAATTTCTATTATCTTAACTGATGCTTTCACCAGATACATATACAGAAGATGTCTGACAAAATTGTCCTTACAAATGTTGGAGCGACAATGGAGATGGATTACCGTCATGAAATCTTTCTCCAACTCTGTTAGAAAAGAAGAAGATACTGTTTTGATTGGAAGTGAAAATGAGAAGTATAAGCACAGCATGAACACTGCAAACAATTTTCATCTTGATAAGTCATTTCTTCTTTCTTGTATTTCTTCCAACAAATGGCCAATGGCATCGCTTACCTGTTCCTCCTATACACTCCAATCTGTTTCTGGAACAGTTGATTGACAGTGTCTTGAGATAACTATCAAGTATGATGAGCTCAGCCGATCACCTGGTGAAGGAAAACAATCTTCGTTCTTATTTATTATTATTGGTGGTGGGGCTACTCTTTTGTTTACATTTGGATCACTGATTGAAATTGTATATTTCAGGCTACGTCTGTCCGTTGCATCTGTTTTTAATTAATTTTCAGTGAGGAGTATCCGGTTGTCGGACAGGGTTTGACTCTGTGTCCGTCTGCCCACCAGATTTGTGTCCGTTTGGACGGACGGAACGGTTCGGAGAGGGTGAACTTTTGAAACTAAATGGATACGTCACCGTCCGCAAAGCTGTCGTTTCCGGCAAAGGCACGCTTACGTCAGGTCACGTCAAATCACTGTCCGCTCAGTGACAGATCAATGTAGCCGCAGCCTTACACCTACAATATGACACAGTCCCTGGCCAAATAGTCTGGAATTAATCCGTAGGGGAAATCTTTAGTCGGTCCAGAGATTGAAGGTGCCGTGCGACGTAGATACAATCTGTTACGTGTGAGGCTGTGAATATATCAATCTCGGGCCGCATATTAAGTACAACTAGTACTAGGACTACAGCTCCGTATGACACAGGTGCGTTGATTATTTCTGGCATGTGATAGTGCTCCTGCTCTTCAAAACAGAAGTCCCAAGCACTTGTATCTCACATCGACTTGCCTCTAATCAGTACATTTTGCAAAACAGAAGCGGTGTCAAGTGATGTGAATAATCAATGCACCTGTGTCGTATTGATGAGTAACTACTACACTCCACGGCGCTACTTCAGAGGGGGGGCGAGCGACAATAAAAGCCATCACATTGATTTTCAAGGCGGGGTCCCACTGGTTTGAAAAAGCTCCGCAAATTTCACCGATTTTCTTTTCACCAGTTGCCTATACGTCACACAGTCCACACTAGTAGTTCACACACGCTGTGTTCAGCTGTCACCGCCTGCCTGACCTCATTGGCGTTTCTCAAGAAGGTTTTTTCTTTTTCTTCATCTGATTTATATATACACCACATTTTACCCTTCCACGCCTAGTACTTAAACAAGCGATTTATGAGTAACTTTTATGGGAATATAGGCCTACAAAGAAATAATGACTGACCAGATAACATTGAATCTTACATGGTCTCAGACAACTAATATCGAAAACACTATTATAGTGACAGGTTATTATAGTGATTATCCTGTTCCGCAGGATCCGCCACGAATGAAAATCTGGGTGCGACACAGTTACTTACATGTAATCATAATTAACATAATATCCGTGCTGGCATGTATCCGGGTCTGGCTTAACTAGGCTTGCCCAGTCTTGTTTCTTCATAGATTATTACATTGTTTCACCATAATTCCACATCATTTTCTTAATTTTTAAAGAGCTTGAATGATATTGAAACAATTAAGCATTACATCACGTGACGGAGTGTGTTATACAAATTAGATCACGCCTATGGGTGGTTGTTAGGCCCAAGGCACAGCCGAGGGTCGTTAGACCCCCATAGGCGTGATCTAATTTGTATAACACACGACTTCAAGTGATGTAATGCGTTTATACAATGACCGAATTCACCCAACCTTATTGCTATACAATAAACACACAGTAATTGAAGCATAATGGAGATTTATTCACAAAACCATCCACAGAGAAAGTAGATCCAATAGTAGATCCACTAGTAGACACCAGAGGGAGCTCCACAAACCATGTTAAACCCAGATTCGGCTCAAACAAGGGACTAAACGCCCTACCCACAGCTGTAAACGAATGTGAATCACTACCCACTTTCAAAACAAAAAGAGAGCACCTACGGGAGACTGCAATTCGAAACTGGCCCCTGTAAATGTCCTAACCCAACCCCCTCCAATGTACAGTAAATGTCCTAACCCAATAATAGACGAGACCCTTTTCTTGGGACCAAGTAAGGTTTCGTCGATAATCCAATGTACAGTTACCCCCCCCCCACCAAACCACCTCCTATGTACAGTTTCCCACCCACCCCACCCCCCCCACCCCACCTACCCAACCTCCTCCAATGTACAGTTTCTTCGTCAAATGTATATACTCTCTTTTTTAGACTCTTTTTGTATCACAAACAGTACTGTATTTGTAAATCTGGTATGTCATAAATGTATAGATGTAGCAGTACTGTCTATCTGTATGTCATATATGTTATGATGAATTGAAAATGGGGGACCCTGATGTAAACAAGACGAAAGTCTTTCTCTGGTCTGCATCCCCTTAACAATTGTGTGTATTGAGCCGTACTGTATTATATTACCCATTCTGCAATCTGTTAATACAATTGTCAATCAATCAATCAATCAAATCTGACAACAACAAAAAAGATTGACGGCAATTTTTTTTTTTCAAACAAAAATATTATTCGGTTGTGGGAGGGATCTGGGGTCATGTGGAGTGTATTATACAAAATAACAACTGGTAACTTGACTGTTTTAGAATCAAGAAATTTGCATGCCATTGTATAAGGGACATTATCACACCTCAGTGGGGATTTTATTTACCTGTAAACAGAAAATATGAGAAATGAAGAGAGATAAAGAAATTACCTCTTAAGTGAGCTTATTATCACCGAGATGATGCGATTGGGTGCGTCTGTATGTGTCTCTGTCTGTGCGTGTGTGTGTCTGTGTGTGTGTCTGTGTGTCCACCGCTAATCTAGCAAACAACAGGGCCGATTTGGATTAAACGTTGCAGATAGGCTGACTGCAGGCCAAGGACGTGAATCCTCAAATAGTTTTCTAATCGGTCAATAAGTATTTAATTTTAATACATTTTCATCATTATCCATTAAAATATTATCTTCAATATGAAGTTACACATTTTGAACACAAGAGGGCGATGCTACACAGCTCTCTGGGCATGCCATGGTGAACTTATTTTCATTGATATACCTATGTATTAAAAAGAAATCCCTAGTGAATGTTTTACCGTCGTTATATCAGTATTATGCTGTCAGAACAGTCTTATGATTGCAGGTCATAATAGTTTATGCGTATGGCCTATTTGCAGGTTAAGTATTTAATGTTCGCTATTGCCTATAAGGCCACTGTCATCTTATCAACAAGGAAATGCTCACATGAAACCTAGTTCTATGCGTGAAACCCATATTCGAAGTTGACAAAAGTGATCTATGCACGAAAACAACAACATTGTGTAAGCTAAGCAGTGTTGTGATTATAAGTAAAGTATTTCCAAAATGCAGCTTTGTTGCATAGACACACTCAGTCACTTTCATTTCATAGTGGATTTAAATCAAATGCAATCCTCTTCCTTGAGATGAAAAGAGCCAATAATTCACCAACTTTGTATGGGATTGTTATATAATTGATATTGACACCTGCCCAGTAGAGTAGAAAAAACAAACAAACAAGAAAAATAACACAGCGTCTACCCTTTAAACTTAGGAGAGGAACAAGGTTGGATAAGACTACGGTTGGATAAGACTAAGATTGGACAAGACTTGGGTTGTTACGCGGTCACTCAACGCCACTTTCATTTCATAGCGGATTGAGAATCAAATGCAATCCTATCCCTCGCAATGAAAAGAGACAATAATTCAACAACCGCATGGCAGTGACGACAGAGAGGTTGAAACCCCACTCGGTCGCGTGGGGGAGTGATTTGCACTCCAAACAATCTCCAAAGCCCTGTTTGGAAATACGAGTGTGCGGTATCATTGCATTGTGCATTGTGAAGTCTGTTGCACATTCCTGTTCAACACGAGGACGAGGGCATGCAAAGAGTAATCGGGGAACTTATTGAGACATTGGAATGCCTGATCAAGACCATTCTACATCTCATTGTGGCCTCAGCTTGCATTTCTGACGGCACGCAGCCGCAGGCATCTTTAGCGGCAGGCGTAGGCTATGGCAGGCATAAGCTACCGGCAGGCGTAAGCTACCGGCAGGCGTAAGCTACCGGCAGGCGTAGGCTAACGGCAGGCGTAGGCTACCGGCAGGCGTAGGCTAACGGCAGGCGTAGGCTAACGGCAGGCGTAGGCTACCGGCAGGCGTAGGCTACCGGCAGATGGAGATTAGCGCTCTACTGAGCGCACTCTTCTAGTTTATTTTGTAGCTAAAGCAGGAGGTTGAACTCGCACACTACACTATAGCCTATTATTCCCAAATATGGTAACAGCATAACAGTGTAGTAATGCTATGTAGCGTAAAGCAAGTTCTACCTCTTGCTGTAGTCTCTTCTACAACTCAGAACCCAGGAGATGGCTGTGTTATAGGTCTGCCTGAGAACAGTGACAAGAATAATGATAAAAGCAAGCATATAAAGGTATGTTTTTCAAGTAAGCAGTATATCGACTCTGATCACCTTTGTCTTTAGTTTGGTCACTTAACACTTTCTGCGCCATCCACGTATAGATACGTGTTTGCTCGCCAACCGTTCAGTATATATACGTTTTAGAATCGTTTTTCCTTTTTTTCGATTTTAATATTCTATTCAATGTCACAGACCTATATGTTGCCATTAAAAGGCATACTGGGACCCCGAGGGTGCAGTACCGGCCAGATCCTGCTAGGTGGCAGTATCAAGAGTGCAGTAAACCCTGTTCCAGACCATGTGTTACATTTAAACCCCTCCGGGCGGACAATTTTAGTCCAGGGAAGCCTAGAGGTTCACTCGATCACATTGAAACGTGTCCAGGACACTCGATGCATGTGTTGTGCCGGATTATGTCGTGGACCAGATGGATATCAATACTGGAAATCGCGATCAAACAATTGGAATATTCTTTTTGGAATAGCCCCGATCAAAGGTAAGGACTATCTGACGACAATTCCACCTTGATCCTGCAATGATTTCATATCGATCCGGCTGATCAGCGTGTGTGGTGTTCAAAACTAATGCCGTTACTGGCAATCAAAGCATCAGAAACGACCCCCCCACCCTTTCATGCATTCATGATGAAACATAATACCTATTATATACATTTGATTTGGAAATAGTAGCGTGTCAGGGATGAAACGCCAATGTTTTTAGCAGAATTCACGTAGCGCCCTATAACTCAGATTTTCAGGAATTGGCTCGGATCACTCTGAAATTATACAATATTCACCACGGGTGTTAGGGCAGCGGTGGCGGAGCCCAATAGCAGAACACAGGGAGAGAGGAAGCTGCCCATATATGGGGGCGTGGAAACAGGCGGAGAGATGGAGGCTCTCGCCGTGATTGTGACAGGACCCCCCCCTCTACGGGCGCCTCCTGGCGACCCTACAGGCTTGTCCGGATTGGCCCGATGGAAGTCCCAGATGAGGGCAGGGTCCAGGATCAGCTGGCGGGACATGTCCGGCTGGATGAGGATGGGCGCGGAGGTGAAGCGCCTACGCAGCTCGGAGAAGGTGGAGTCCACATACCTTAACCCATTGCAAATTGGAATGTAGATCAGCGCCCTATTCCCCGTACCTGGTTCAACTAAGTCGATCAAAAGTCCCATTAGCCAGATTCAATTAACCCTTTAACCTTTCCCTGTTCCTCGAACGCTGATTCAGTCTTGTTAATTCAAACCAGACTTGATACTCAGGATAATTGCAAGCGGCCGCCTCACCTGAAAAGACAGCAGGTGTCGATCGCAGAAATCCTGATTTTCTAACGGCATTGATTGATTTATTAATTGAAAACTTTATTAACAGATTGCAGAATGGGTACAATACAGTACGGCCCAATAGCCTCGCCGACAAGTTAAATGCATAATCTATAGGCTAATTTTATTTCTTTAAATGTGCCTGCTGGCAGTAGGCTTAATGGAATGAATAATCGAATGAGATCTTGCTAGCGAAAATAATTAGTTCAACTCTTTCAGAATAAGTAGATAAAAACAAGCCCAAATAGTATCTAATTGATACGAATTAATAGATACTTATGAGGATATCTGTACTGTATGTGCTTAGATATCATGTACTATATAAATACATGGTTCCCAAAGTTTTCAAGGAGCGACCCCCGAAATAACGTGTCAGAGAGGCTTGGAGGCTATACAGTTTCACTATTAATCAGGTTTTAATCTGTTTCGGACATCATCCATACATGCATTGAATTGATTAACCTTTGGTTTGTACCAGTGACACCAGTCATGTTCATCACCTTCTTGTCCATCATCAGATAACAGTGCTTGAACAGATAAATGCATTTTCTCAAATTCATTCATCAAAACGTCAAAGGCTTGCAATTGCTCATTCATTTTCTCAAGTCACGTCCACATCATCAAATCCGTCAAACAGCGCATCTCCTCAGACATTTTAATCCCAGTTACAATATCACAATAACGTGTGAGTGACAGTGATACAATTCAACAATCCACATATTCAGATTTGTCGTAATTCACATCCACAATCCACGCATAAAGACGCTTCAAAATATGCTTGAATGAAACACGATCCGGGCGCTCCGTTAAGCAAATACATCCACAGCGGAGAATATGAAACGAATCAGAGCAAAAATGCCCCATAGGTTTCATTAATTAAAAATATCCCAGCGGGATTCACATTTGCAATGCTCCGTTATTAAAATAACCACATAGTGTGTGTCGCGACTCGCGAGCGCCGTATCCGTATAACTGACGTGCATTATTTAGGACAAAGTAAATCCATAGGCTGAATATGATTTATTATCAGCATTTTAGGTATATTATTTTACATTTCAAAAGCCCCCTCTAGAAAAACAAAGCACAAAAACATAATTCAGAATGGTATAATGGGATCTGTGAGGAGAGCTGGCATTTCTTTGCGAGGGCGTGGCCAGTTGATCCAGCTAACTGAACTAAAACCTGCGCTGGTCGAGCAGGTTCAAACATTCTGATCTGTTGCCATAGTGATTTAGACAGTCGCGCTTCGGGGAATCGACAGGTCTAGCTTATGTCAAGTTATCCTGAAGATTATCCGGCTAACTCAGTTAGCCAGGTACGAGGAACAGGGCCCTGTTTTACTCCTATGTTTACAAACATTACCAATGTAAACAAACAATTTAGCAGCCATAAAATACAGTGAAAACAATTCAAACCGCCTGTTCACTCGTTGTCTAGTGTTAGTCGTTGTATCAAGAGCTGAGTGAGTCAACTAGAGAATGAAAACGTGTCTCTGTTCCTATTTCTTATTTTTGGCAGCGGGGCTGCTCATTTGTTTATGTTCGGATCTCTGATTGGGGCTTTAATTTTCTTTCCGAGGTTATTACGCCAACTAAATATTAAGATGATCAAATACAATAATAATAATTCTGATAGCTCATAGGGACCGCACGGAAAATCTCTGTACTGCCAGATTCCCGAAAAAGCCTGGTGATGGAAAGCAACAGCTGTGATTGGAGGATCAAGAAAAGAGGGTGGAGTTTGAGACAGGTCCATTGTTATGGCCTAGTGACTAAAACCTTGGAATGACCGAGGATCTCCGATTGTGCTTTAGCTAACTGGATGATGGCGAAATCAAACAGCAAATTTTTTCCCTATAAGGATTTCTGATGATTAACAATAACATTAAGTCTGTGAGCCTAACCCACACTATCCTATATCAGAACAATTCAGCATCAGTCAGATAAATCAGAAGGTGAATAGCGGTCAAAAGGACGAGGTTATCATCACATTGTAATTAATCTTTCTAGTCATCTCTTTCAAAAGGAAAACAAAGAAGGAAGTGGTTCCTTGTGAAAAGGTTGTTTTTTCTTCTTCCTCAAGGGTCTCTTTTCTGTGCTTGCCTTGTGCAAAATCGCTTCTCCAGACGAAGCACGTTCTGTGCTAATCAGCCTCGGCCTTCGGAACCGCATGTTTTCAGTGTGTATTTATTGTGCATTTTGTCTCTTTCATCAGAGGATTACACCAGGAGTCTTGTCTTGGACAGCGTTCACTAAGGGTACCATACTTTTACAGTTGTTTTTTTCCCCTCCGTCAAACGAAACACGCACGGTCGCACGCACGCACGCATGGCGATAAGGATGCACTTTCGCTTCTAGATTTTCAGAGAGAACAAATGGAAGAAAAAGTATTAAACATAGGATGGTGATCGTTAAGGATATGATAGGTCATGGATTTCTGGGGGATGTCGAAACAGCAGTCAGCCTGTGTCTTAAAGTAAGTGTTGAAGAGAGAGAGAGAGAGGCGGAGGGGGGGGGGGTGATGGTGATCGAATGTGAATGTGGAGTCAGCAGGGACAGGGTTAAATGCCCCGCTAATGTAGCGGGAGAGAGGAGGGCTCACGGAGGAGAGAAAAAGAGTTGTGTCTCTTCCCACAGTGAATTGAATTAGTAATGCCATGAAAAAAAAAAAGAGAGAAAGAGGTCCCGAAGCAGTGCCCTGATCCCCTCTGGAACACCGGCAGTGAGCAGCGCTGGACTTCCTCCCACCGGGAGAGGCTCTTATAGACGCTTTTAAAAGACACGCGCAGGAGACGGAGGAGCGATGTAACGTTCTCTTTGTTTGGACCCAAGTGCAGGGAGGAGACCGGAGGCAGATGACGAAGGAAGAAAGAAAAGAAGAAAAAAAACACAGGGTGTTTAATGAAATCAAGCAGGGGCAGGATACAAAAACAAGAACCCAGGAGAAGCAGGTTGACAGCCAAGCTGACTAACCTAAAATAAACTGAAAACAGGAGGAACAGCCAACGCTAGGAACACGAAACGAGCCGGGGCAGGGCAGGAACGGTTGACACACACGGGGAGACAATCCCACAATGACACACTGGGGAGACTGACTTAAAAACATGAGGGGGAAATAACAAGCAACTAGAAAGGTGTGCTCAGTAGAGAGAAAATCTCCACCAGACGGCATTTATTTTCTAGTAGCCTACACATTAGGCAGGGCTTAAGTGTAGGGGGCGGGGCAAATGTAGACCAATGAAAGCAGATCTCCCCACATTATTCCTATGAGACTATTACAACTGTGTACTGCTATGTACTATACACAATGAGTACTGCTATGTACTATACACAATGAGTACTACTATGTTACACACTATTGGGTGTAATAAGCCTTTAAAACTACTTGGGTGGAATAAACCTTTAAAACTATTTGGGTGGAATAAACCTTTAAAACTGTAAGGTCATTCACACCTCACATGAAAGGGGGTGGGGCTTATTTCAATGTGAATTAATTAGAGGTGGGCATATATATATATTTTTAATCTAGATTAATCTATCTGCAATCCTGGAGTTAATCTAGATTAATCTGGATTAAAATGGCTCATTTGAAGTCTGCCGAAGGCATTCAAAATATGTGTGTTCTACCTAGGGATGGGTATCGTTAGGATTTTATCGATACTACTACTCTTATCGATACTGCTTAACGGTTCGGTACTTTATCGACATTGCTTTATTATTTATAACTTTATAAATAAATATTATTTCTTCAGCAACAGCAGCAGCAATGTTCTTTTATATAACTTTATAAATAAATTATAAATAAATATAATAAATAAATATTATTTCTTCAGCAACAGCAGCAACAATGTTTTAAATGTGTCTGAATTATAGACTTTTTATAATAAACAACAAATGTAAGATAAAAAAAACTATATACACTGAATGATTAGTTGTTACCGAAAGCCCTTGGACTCCACTGTAGAGAAAGGGTGCAGGCCTTTGACAACAAACTGGGTCACAGCCCTGTGACACTCGTCCCCCCTCTGTCATCCTTCCTAGCTGCTAGGGTGAAGGGACTTGGCTGGGACCGGTGGTGGAGGGAGAGGGAGGAGGCGTGGGCTGGGACATGGCGGCTGCAGCCTCAGCCTGACGAATGACGATCTATAAAAAGTTGTCATCTTTCAAATATATTTGTAGCTAAGCAATTATATTTTATTTATTAGCCTATTCATAATAATTCGTTATTAGCCTAGCTAACTCCGTATTATCTTGGCTTACCTGCAGTGGACGTGCATGGAGATGGAACACTGCGAGCAAAGCAGTCGAAAACGGCGCATTTCTGCAGACTAATGTTATGTTTTGACAACAGATGTTTTGACAAATTGCTTGTATTGCCACCCATACTTGCAAATGTTTTATTGCACTTGTGGCAATGTGCGTTGTCGGCATCGACTTTCGTAAAGTGTACCCAGACTTTCGTTTTGTTCTCCGCCATGATGAGCGCAGAGCTCGGTCTATGTCCTCCGCGCTTCAACACGGAGCCACGGACAGGCACCTCCCTTATTAAGTACCCGTATGTGTATGTGTGAGTGTGTGTGTGGCTCGCTGAGTCGCTGCGGCTCGCTTCTCGTGCAGACAGAGAGAGGAGAGGAGACCCAAGTTTGAGAATAGATTAACGGCGTCAATTGTATTATCGCGCGATAATAGTCCCGCGTTAACGCAGCCCGTTAGCGCCGTTAACGGCCCAGCTCTAGAATTAATACATGTTTCTAATGCATAGGTATAGCAACAGATGCCAGAGAGCGAACCTGTGTAGCATCGCCCTCTTTTGGTAAAAAGGTGTAACTTAATTCTGAATACATGAGTTTCAACGGACAATGATGGGAATTAATTCAAATAGAATACTTGTCGTTGACCAATCTGAAAGATATTGCGCAATCGATCGCGAAATTCCCACCAGGAGATAACGAGGGACAACTGGGGCAGATGACACACACAAGCACACGTGGGGACACTGGGGACGATTGTTGGACCGGCGAGAGAACACAGGGAGAGAGAGAGACAAAAACAGGAACAGAAATGTCACAACCGTGGCTCCTTTATTTAAAAATGTTTACGACTTGTCACAGTTGTAATAATCAGTTGCTAGTGCTAGCTTGTCAAGTCTGAAGTTGATTCCTCTGGGACCGACCTCTGATAAGATAAGATAAGATAAGATGATTATTATCCCCTACCTTGGAGAAGGTCAGGTGGTCAGATAGTCAGGTTTCACAGTTACTTAAACAGTATGACTTAGAAAACGTCATGATTGCTCTCTCATGTAGTTAGGTGGTGTGGTACAGGACATAACATACCAACATACCAAATCAGTTAGTTATTTTAGTCTGAAGGTAATGCTGTTTTTACAGGGTGGGGTGGATTTAGTATTGGTAGTACGTTCATACTGGGGGGGGGGGAGAAAAAAGGTTTTGCCCCAGTTGTTTAATCTGTTCAGTTGGTTATTATGATAATTAGGTTGCTTAGATTGTTTTTTCATCAGTATATTTCTGTTTTTATACCGTTTTGAATACGAGTATAGTTTTGGAGAGTTCTAGTAATTCCAGAGAAATCCGCGATAATAGCGCTTTAGTGGAATACACAAAACACGTTGTAATTTTTCGGCTGATTTATGAATCGTTTTCAAATAAACGCTAGATTATCGATAGTATTTGTGTCCTTATGCACGCTAGAGAAGCAGGCTGAAAAATCGATTATCCATGACCTGGTCAGCGCTAACGACACACACACACACACACACACGCTGCGATGGCGGTGATAGGAACATCTGATTACCCCAAGACTCGTAACATAAATTCCTTACCTCACATCAGATGTTCTGCAAAAAGATTAATCCAATTCCTGATCGCCATTCCAAATATCGATCGCGTTTATTGATCCAACGTTATAGTCCGAAACACATAATCGACGCTGCTCTGAGGGTCCTCAGTCAATCTGGTAACACGATACTGCATGCTGCATTTCGATGCACATTCCCAGTCAATCCAATCCAATGATGTGCAATACCATCCGGGAGACGATAGGTGGCGGTATTTGCCCTTTTGCGAGCTCAGACCCATTCCCAATGATAACATCAGGTTGGATGGATGAAAATGAATGGATATCGCTAATAAAAGAAATAACGATTAAAACCCGAGTTTTCTCGGGTCTTGGCACGCAACGCATGGCGAGTTAACCTGACTAATCTCGTGGTTGGCCCTGGATTAGTTAAAGGCCTAATCAGTGATCCAAATGTAAACCAACGGGTGGTCCCACCACCATAAATAGCAACAGAGACATGTTTTGATTCTCTAATCGGGCTCCCGGACTAACACTAACAGGTAGGTCCTACATGAGTTCTTGTATTGTATTCCCCTGCTGGTATACATTGGACCCCTGTTTGCAGAAGAAATTACACGCACACAAATCAATAATTTGGCAAAACAAGTTAGCGTAGGTTAAGCAACGTGAAAATGGCCGCAGGAGGCTTCCTAGCGTCGGGGGGGGGGGGGGGCAGATCTGGCAGTGGCACCATGTGTCTGTGTGAGGATACATAGCAGCGGGGGCCACGGGGGTTGAAAACTGCCAGGGCCGCGCTCCCGGCGGCGCTGTGAAGGGAGCGCTTGTTTTCTGGGAAAGGGGAGCTGTGGCCAAGTCCAGATGCCGAAGGCCCTCCCCTAGGGACCGCGTCCTGAGTCCAGACTGGAGGAAGTGCCATGTGAGAGAGTCGACGAGAGAGAAAAAAAAGGCTGCTGGGGCCTGGATGGCTGTCAGCTGCCTGCGCCGCCGCAGGATGGGGAGCCCAGATCAGCCCGCTCTCCGACTCACAGAGGGCCGGGGCCAACATGTGGTATTCATTTACAACGAGCCTGTGAAGAATGGGGAGGGAGGGGGGCGGGAGGGGAGAAAGGATGGAAACCAGCTTCATGACACGTCAGGATGACAAAGAGAGGATTACTAACAAAACACTCTTCACATGAGGTTTTTCTTTTTTTTTCTTACAACAAGGCCGACTCCAGTGTAACGTGAAGATAATCTGTCTCTCTCTCTCTCTCTTTCTCTCTCGCTCTCTCTCTCTCTCCCTCTCTCTCTCCCTCTCTCTCTTTGCGGTGGCGACTCGCTGTGATGGTCGTAATTTCTCACGGTCCTGATTATTGGATACAGCGGATCAAAGTGGCGCGGGGGGACGTACGCGTTACTTCCTGGGATAACGAGAGCGACCGCTCTGCACATGCCTGGGTCCCCGCCTGCCTGCCTGCGAAACCTCGTTCCCATGGCGGCGGGTTTGCGCTGCGTTATAGCGTGTCGGCCTCTCTCGATGTGAAGCGGATTGTTAACGTGAAGACATCTGAAGACATTCAATTTGCTTTCGTCTTTCAATCCGACGTCGTTGAACGCTGTCAATTTGTTGCTGTAGGTTTGTCAATAAAAAAACATTATTATGACGTACTTTGTTATTAAAAATGAGTTCCGTTCCCTCGTCCGGGCCTTTGAAAGTGGACGTGGGCTTTGGTCGTGCTGTTTCCCCCTGTGGCCTGTCAGAGAGCGGAATTCCTCCCATGATGGAGGACCCTCTCTCTCTCTCTCTTTCTCTCTCCACTCCACTCCTCTCTCTCTCTCTGTTTTCTCTGAGGGACCTCGGGGTAGCCATCCTTTCAGAGAGAGAGAGAGAGAGAGAGAGAGAGTCCTCCGCAGAGCATGTGCTCACAGTAGTAGGACTAATGGCTCTGCAGAGCTTAAATGTGCTGTCGGGGCTTCCTAATCCACTCCGCCTTGGGAACTGTTTTGAGTCAACACAGCGATTGACATTGTACACACACTGCATGTTGACTTGGATGTGCGGTGCAAGTTCAGCCCCCCTTCCCGATGACAAAGCACTCGTGTTTGGTAGAGACTTGCCCTCGTAGCCCACCGCAAAGACAGATCTCACCTGGATCATTCTGACATCCGGCGACCTGCTTATATAAAATCCAAAACGTACTTTAATTGTTACAATTTGGCAGCTCTGTGTTTGTGTCAGTGGTGAAAGGTTATAGGTTACTGCATGCATGAAGGAACAATAAAACAAATCTATTCTATTTTAACAAGTCTGTCTCAACGAAGAAGAAGAAGCTGCAATCATGTTTCTATAGTGTCTGCAGGACAGGAACCAATGTGCATCTAGGGGCCAAACTCCCCATACCAAACACAATGCAACACAACACAACACAACACAACACAACACAGTGATGAGTAATGGAGGCTCTCCTGGCGCTGGCTACCAGGCACACATTTCCTGCTGTCTCAGGGAATCTTTCTGCTCTCTTTAGACACAGTTGTCAGGGGAATAGCTTTGCCCTGAGGGGGACTCCTACCCCCCCGAAAGCCTCTTTATAAGTCTGCTGCTGCAAAGGGAGTAGCCTTTACCACAAGTCGAACAGCATTTTTTGACACCAACTACTGATTTGTAATAGAGATTTGCCCTCTAGTGGCACGTTTATATTATTGCATTATGTTGTTTGGGTACAGTATTATATTATTATTATTATGACAGTATTATTATCATTATTGCATATACCTGCACAGCACTTACTGATGCTGATCCATTGGTGCCTCTGCTGGGAGTCGTGCGTGTGACACTAAGATAAAGTCACCTTGTGTCGGCGGCACGGTGGTGTAGTGGTTAACACTGCAATCACAGCAATAAGGTTCTGGGTTCGTTCATTTGCATGTTCTCCCCCCCGTGCTCGCAAGGGTTTCCCTTCCAGAAAAAGAGATAAACCCAATGGAAAAAACGTGCAGAACAGATCACTAACGCTGTCTCTGTGCCTTGTCCCTGACGAAGACGGACAGGATTGGTCCCCGGGACGCAGCCCGTGTCTGCTCCCGGCTGCCCTAGGGGGAAAGGACGACAGGATGGGTCAAGCGCAGAGAGGCGTGTCATCGGCGATCCAATGCATGTGTGTGTGTGTTCATGTGTGTCACCCATCTCGCGTGTGTGTGTTCATCTGCGTGACAAATAAAGACTTCTTATTCTCGTGTTTCTCCTCAGGGCGTACCTCCTGGTCCACGCCTGCCCACCAACGGCAGCTTAGTCGGCATGTCCACCCTGCCTCAACCACCGCCACTGCCCCTGCAGCAGCGGCCTCCGGCACCCAGCCAGCAGAAAGGCCCGGCCAAGACCCAGGCCATGCAAAGACAACAACAACAACAACAACAACAACACGTCATCAACGATGCGGTGAGCAAACGTGTTCCAATCTTCTGTCGTGGAGTCAAAATGGGGAAATTGATTATCGGCTATTGTAATAATTCTGCCTCGGCAACATCGGCAAGCTTTCCATTTTTGCACAAAATGAGTTCCCTTCTATCACTGACATTATTGTTTAAGCATTTTTGGTTGAAATAAAATTTGACGTCATTATTTTATGATTAATTGCTAATATTTTCACGTTGAGCTATATATTGTGGCTGAATACGCACGCAGAAAGGTACACCATGCAAATGTCAATGGTAGAAATGGGCAATGGGGGAAATACATTGCGATTTCAAGCGAGGTGGACCGGCCGGAAACAACAACAATGACGTAACCACCACTACACACCTCCCTATACTGATATAAGCTTTGGTTTTAGTCGATGGTCGTCGTAATCAATACGCTGATCCTCTACTCTCACTTTGTGTTTCAGGACAAAGACAGCGCGCAGGACCAGTTCAGTCGCCATCTCACGCGGCCGCCGCCTGACTACAAGCAGCCCAGACCCATGGTGGCGGTGCAGGGGAACCTCTTCACAGGTCAGTGGCTCGTGGAACATTTAGCGCCGTCACGGCACTAGAATAGACAGTCTCCTCCCCACCGTATGTATATATTCTCTCCCCACCGTATGTATATTTTTTCTCCCCCCACCCCCTCCTAATGTACAGTCTCCTCCCCATCATATGTATATAGTCTCTGTTAGGATCTATGGGTAACAGTACTGTATATTTGCATATCGTATATGTCACAAATGTAAAGGTACTAGTATATACCTGTATATCATGTATGTCCCTATGCCATAAATGTCATGATGTCATGTATGTTGTGTATTTATGTCATAAATGTCACTATGAATTGAAAATGGGGGACCCTGATGTAAACAAGACAAACGTCTTTCTCTGGTCTGCATCCCCCTTAACAATTGTGTGTATTGAGCCGTACTGTGTATTGCGTACCCATTCGGCAATCTGTTAAATAAAGTCATTCATTAATAATAATAATCATTCATTCATTCATTCATTCATTCACAAGTGGCGCGATCTCCCGATTGTAACGGACTGTTCTGTTTTGCGTTCAGGTATGAATTCCTCTCAGTCGCTGGGTAACGGTGCTGAGAATAATCTACAGTCCATGTCCTGTCATCTGCCCAACGAGCCCGGTGTGAAGGTGACCCCCGCGCCGGGGGACAGGAGGTTCAGCATCGGGGACGACTGTCACCCGGGCTCCTGCATCGGCCAATTCCAGCAACTCAACAGTCAAAACAGAATTGGACTAAGCCAGAGTAAACCCAGGTTCCCGGGGCCTAGCGTTCAGGGTGGTTCTTTCGGGGTGAACAATGGCGTGAACGCACAGCACCCGAGAGCGCCGCTTGGCCAGCATCCCGCAGCGGCGCCGGGGCAGGGTCTGGGAGGCTTGATGACGGGCGGAGGCTGGGCCTTGGGCAACAAGCAGCAGGCGACGGCGGGTCTAGGGCCTCTAGGCGTCCGGCGGCTCCCCAACCCGGCGCTACAGTCTCAGGGAGCGCAGCTGGACATGCCGAGCCACCTCTACCAGCAGAGGCACATCGGGCCTCCCAACCAGGTGGCGCCAGACATGGGAATGCTGCCACTTCATCCAATCATCAGGGGCGCGGTGCCCAGACCCAGCCAGCCTCAGATGCCCCCTCTGCCATCGGTGGGCAACCTTAATCAAAGCTCTCCTGAGCAGAGGGTGCCCGCGGGGACCTTCACGGTTCCCAGTCCCAACTCTAGCGCCTACCAGAGCAGCCGGGCCAACCGCTTGACCTTTGACTTCCTGCAAGAGGGCGACAACACGGTCCCGGGTATCAATACGGACTGCGACTTCATAGACTCCCTGCTGAAGTCCGGCTCCGGGAACGATGACTGGATGAAAGACATCAATTTGGATGAGATCCTGGGCGGTCATTCTTGAATTGGGAGCTACAGACTTGTGCTTGCGGTGGATATAAACGGACACACCTTTCACCCGTATAGAGCTCACGTCCACGAGCATAGATATTTGGCTTCGGTGGTTACATTTGTAAAAGATGTTAAAAAAAAAAAACTTTTATAAACTCAATATTTTATTTGTTATCTAAGTATACTGTATTGTTTTTGTGTATTTCCTGTGAAGAGAATTTTGTGTTTTGTCCATAGTACTCAGAAGTCCATTCGTTCCAAGGTCCATTGACTCTTTGGCAATGACAATAGACAGTTTTATAGTTTATTGGACATTCGTCATACTTTAGTGCGGTCATATAGCATACAATACCAAATGCACACTGTGAAATTCATTTTAAAAGAAAATGCTGTATTATTTCAAAACTCATCTTGGCATTTAAAGTAAACGATTATGAATCTGCACCCAATATTTAGCATGATAAGGCATTTACCTTCAGACCTTTGTTGTATTAACCATATATAATTAGCCACAAAAATGCTCTCCTGCTTATTCTTCAAGCTTTTCATCTGTGGTAGTTTATGATGCAATTCAAAAAGTGTAACCATTTAATTTTTTCATATAATATTTAATAATCTATTGGTAAAGTAATAAAGACATTATAATTCATGTAAGTAATAAAAAATGGATTTGAATAAAGCGTTGTCTTGTGTCATTGTCTTGTGTCATGATATTGAACCCGGACAGCTGTGAGAGGAGGACAACAAATCAAAGATTATGATTTCCATTGTGGGTTTAACTAGCAATAAAACGTAATTGCCCCCCATGCAAACATTATTCTGTAGCATCCTATATTGATGTATTGTGCGCTCTTTACCTCTGCAAAGGAACTTGTGTTTTCGACCCTATTTGTCTGTGAACAAAATATCTCGAAAGGTAATGTTAGGATTGCCATACGATTAGCTGTGAACATGCATGACCCCAAACAGAGGATGCCTATTGATTTTGTTGACCCCATGACCTTTCCCCTTGTGCAACCATCAGGCCATATTTCAAGCGAGTGTATCTCCTGACCCATTACAGTCACACAAATACCCAGAGATGTGGCTCCTCGTGGACAACGTTTATGTGTTGCCATAAG
The DNA here is from genome assembly GCF_963971535.1 of Notolepis coatsorum. Lineage (NCBI taxonomy): Eukaryota > Metazoa > Chordata > Actinopteri > Aulopiformes > Paralepididae > Notolepis > Notolepis coatsorum. The sequence goes on along the minus strand of NC_140165.1, from coordinate 291,414,356 downwards.
GGTCCATAAACGTCCTCCGATATTGGATTTCTGAAAATCACTTCTTCCCCTGGCCTACTCTAACACTGTTCACCTGAAGCTCGTGAAACGTACTGTCGCTGTGTAGCATCTAGGGACCAGCGTCTTTAAATGCAATATTCAGATAGTTGATGGGCCAAACCGTATGACTGATTGCAGATAAATGCATGGTAAATAGGAAGCGCTGGCTGTGTTACTTGTGAGCGATTAGTCCCATTTGCACCAGACCCGACATGTTTGTCCTACTATAGCGAGGAGGCCTGTAGCCAGGAGATACGACTGTGGAGATGCACTAAAATAACATTGAATTCAACGCTATTTTAAGAGCACCTCCACAGTCGTATGGTTCGCAAAATGGAAAAGATAAACTATAAATGATATTCAAGCTGTCCTCACAAAGCACTGTACTCATTATTTACTGCCCTCTGCTGAAATATTGTGGTCCATTTCCATATTAATGTAACAATCATTTATGTTCCTTGTGTTGCTTTTGTTGGATGGTGTGAACTCTGGGTACATACATTTGAGAATCACACAGGGTTTAGCTCTGGTGAACATAACTCATAGATTAACACAATGAAGAACATGAAGGCAACACACCCTGCGGTCTGTAGTTAGAGAATATCTTACTGGCTGAATTAATTTATTTTCCACACCATAGAAATGAAGCATCAAGAGAAAGGTTCATTGTATAGCTATGCGAGAAGCCCTGTCCCCTCCTTCATGCTACAGAGTCGCAGGCAGGGATACTGATGAAGAAGACGAACGAGGACAATAACGGTAGTATTGGTAAGAAACTATATGTTGAAAGCCTCCACATAACAAGGAATAGATAGTAACCATTTAGGAACATCACAGGAACATCTTTCTGTTGAATCTTTGCTTGTCTTGGTTTACACTCACAGTTCTATACATAACATGACACATGGTCCCACCACAGTCTTTTACTGCTGCCCACTGAGCAGCTCCGTGCAGTTGCGTGTTTAGTGCCTTGCTCAAGTGCACTTCGGTGGTAGTACGCTGGGGGAGTGGAGAGCCCAGATTTGTCTTTTATATAATATTTATGGTATATCTTAAGTAAGTGGTAGAAAATCACATGAGGACTCAGCTATTTGCTTACAGAAATATCTATTGGAACACGCCAACATTATGGGAAATTGGTATTATCCGTATGAAAGTCCTCCATGGTTAAATGACCGGTTTCAGAAATAATTTCTGTTTTAAATGAATATTGTATTGCAGTATAGCTTCTGGCCACCAGGGGCTCACTGTTTTTCAAATTCAAATGGCTGTCGGACAACATGGCAGCCAGATAAGCGGCAGGCTAATAAATAATACATACTCAGCCTGCCAAGGAATCGTACAAAACGTTTCAGCTGTATGCATTTTCAGAATGGATACCTCATGTGTAGATGAATCTACTTGACATGCTTCTCAATCTCAACAACATTTAGTTTCTTGTTTTGGGAGAGTAGAACCTTTGGGTGCCAAAATGCCTGCCAACTAGATTATTACTGCAGTACATTATTAGAGATATGGAAACAATGCACTCTGGTGTCCTCGATCCATAATTACATGATCAAAATATGCATTCAATTGGACTTGTGATAGAATTATTTTCAATTGTTATTTTCACCATAAAATGCATTGCATAAGGAGGATAGGTTTTTGCAATGCATACATTAACTGCATACCTCCACAGTCTACCAATATGACCACATGTGACGTGACTTTTTACCCTATAATTGCAATTGACCTTGGTGATTATGTGTTGTGTAAGTATGACAAAATTAACAGATTTTTATTTTATATCCTGCCTGTAATACAAAAAAGAAAAGGTTTTGACCCCCTCAGATATTGGCCATTTTGGAGCCTACAAGAGCACGGGGGAGAGTCGCATGCTACAGAGTCGCAGGGGGGACGCGTGAATACTTTCGGCAGCCAACATGCCCTTCCGCGTTGCTCTGATTGGCCGATCCCGCGACAAGCTCCTGAGCCAGGCAGGAATAAACCCCCCTTAACGCAATTTATACAAATGGAAGTATTGATTACGCCGTAACGAATCATTAAAAAAATATACCGTTAACTGGAATATGTTTTTTCATTACACATATGTTGGGTTATGTAATTGGTTTGTCATGACAAACCAATAAAAAATCGCGAATTAACCGGTGGCTACAACAACACACAGTAACTACATGCATCATTGTTTACAATGAACGGTGGGGCTAATCTAATTGACATCCAAGGACAACGATGTAAATAAGTCATTGCGCCTTTTCGTTCCTATCCTTGACAAAAGCAAATATGTGATGTAATGATCTGTATATGTTTTGTTGTCTAAAATAAATACCATACCATACCATGCATGTAGTTACTGTGTGTTGTTGTAGCCACCGGTTAATTCGCGATTTTTTATTGGTTTGTCATGACAAACCAATTACATAATCCAACATATGTGTAAAGAAACAACATATTCCAGTTAACGGCATATTTTTTTAATGATTCGTTACGGCGTAATCAATACTTCCATGTGTATAAATTGCGTTAAGCGGAGTTTAGTATTCCTGCCTGGCTGAGGAGCGCGTCGCGGCTCATGCGCATGCGCGCGCTCGGCCAATCAGAGCAACGTGGAAGGGCATGTTGGCTGCCGAAAGTATTCACGCAGGGGTGACACCAAGGACGCAAGAAGAACGTCAGTTTTGGGGTCAGAACGGCTCTGTAATTTTTATTTTTGTATCCACTTTTTCTCCCATTTCTATTTTTCTCCCATCCCAATTTCGTTCAACCCTCCCCTATCTCGAATGCTGTTTCATGCCTCCCACAAGCCGGCTGTAATGTGGACGTGTAAGCCATACATTGCACGAGTCCCCTCCGGTACTCGAGGTAGCAGCCGTCGCATCTTTTCACCTGCGCAGCGCGATCTTTCAGCGTCAGGGGTCTGCGCTTTGGAGGGACGCCGCCCCCGTCGCTTCCTGATTCTACTGCGCAGGCGCACCAACCGACCTGTAGGAGTCGCTGTCCACAACGTCCGATCCCCACCCATCAGTTTCCCACCCCCTAATACTGCCAAATTGTGTGTATTAGTACGGACGACCAGCTAAACTGAAAGCAATGTGGAGTGCTGGGATCGAACCCAGCGTCTCCAGCATTGGAGGTGAGTGCCTTGCCCACTGTACCACCTAGCCGCCCGACGGCTCCGTAATATTGTGTGTCTTTCAGAAAAAGGTTATGGCTAACTTCCTGGGACTTCAAACCCAGGGCAGGGCTGGTTGGAATGTCAGTCCGTAGGAGGACATGGTTGGCTGGCTTGTAGTTAGGCTCTGCCAGAGAGCGGTACAGGTACATACACATCTCATCTACACACCATCACTGCCTTTCTCTGCAGACCATGGTCACTTTGGGGAGTTGGTCTGGCCAATGGCCCTGTTCAGACTGTGCATTGTGTCTTGGGTGATCCAATCACAAGTGGCCAGTTCTAAATACAGGCGTGAACGCACCCAAGACGCATTGAGGACGCCCTCGGACAACACGTGGAGGTGGTCTGGGCCACCTCATAATGGTCACATTCTGTGTCTCAAAGTAAGATAATAATAATAATAATAATGCAGGACCTGTCGCAGAGGTCTTTAATTGGCATGCAACGACACTCAATGTTAGCTGCACACACACACCGGAACACACACGCATGCACATTGCGAGCACCGGGAGAACATGCAAACTCCACACAGAAAGGCCCAGGAGATACCCCACCTGGGTAACTGGCATCATGGAAACCTGGTCCCCAAGCGGGAATCGAACCCTGGACCTTCTTGCTGTGAGGCGACAGTGTTACACCACCGTGGTTCTTGAACATACTATTATGATATGGGTCTCGAATGCAACAGACAAGTTCCATTTTATGGATAACCCCTAACCATAACCCCTACTGTTCTGATCCGATTTGGATGAAAGGACATGAATTCTCAAATATTTTTCTAATCGCTTTTATTTCAAATAATATCCACCATTGTCTATTGAAATCAATATTAAGGATAGCTTTGTCTGCTCGTGAGTGGGTGTAAGCATCTCTGAGTTTAGTTTTTCAAAGAACTTGCACATCCAGAATTTATTTTGCAGGTGTTGTCAAGGGGAGCTTAATAACATCGTAGAAAAAAAATCCCTGCACACTGCTCTCTTGTAATCAAGACGGTTATTTACTGAGAACTAATGTTTCGGTCCATACGGGCGTCATCACCGAGTGTAGATTCACCATTATCATCGTCTTAATTGCAAGAGAGCAGTATGCAGGGACGTCTTTTCTAAACATCTCTTTATTGAAATGTCCAAGATGGTGGTAGACGGTGCCCTCAAGAATTCTCAAATTGTTTTGTTTTTTCATTATTGTTTACCAGCTTCAACCTTTAATTAGTTTTCTTTCTTTTTTTTATCAATAAATAATTGTTTACAAACATGCATGTCACAATCATTAGCACCCCAACATTCTTATGAGCAAAATCTAAGAGATGAATCTAAGATTTTACTTTTTAAAGTGCATCTGAGTGATATTATTTTGTCTTTCCTGCTGATAAAGCAGAGACCATCACCCCTCAGTACATTCAAATGGGATTTAATGGAATGTTAGGTGTACAGTGGATTCTCCATCAGAATACTCAAACACAGTATGGTTACATTATATAGTTGACATAGTTACTATTGTTGCTCTGACAAACAGCTGGCTGCTCCATCCTTGACCTCAACCCCAATAAAAATAAATGGGTGCCGCTTCCATGGTCTCAGCTCCTGTTGAAAGGAATCGTCAGGCTCCACCTCAAACCAAGAGATGGGTGCTGCTGCTTCTCTGTTGAACACACCTGTGTCCCTCTGCTCCCCTCAGCAGCAGCTGTGATTGGAGGATCAAATGGTCTCTGTCATTCAAAGACAAAGTAACATTAGTAACTTTAGTAACTTTCAGAGGTTACTAATGTGAAGAAGAGCTGCTTCCGTCATGTCCTCAGTAGGGTTGGGCACCGAAAACCGGTTCTAATAGGCAGGGGCGGACCTAGGGGCGGACCTAGTGGCGAGGTTCACCACTGCGCCCCCCCCCCCCCCCCCCAAAAACATCGCCACGCTACCAACCGGTTCACCCTTTTCACTGCGACAATACACAGAAGGTTAACCCTTTCACGACCGTCGGTTGTGTGATAGTAAAGGGTTAACCCTCTGTCGTGTGGCAGTGAAAGGGTTAACACTTATACAGTAAAGTACTGCACCTTTATTTTTTACAAGCAAGAGCAAGAGCTAAGAATAAATGTAAAGTGCACACTAAAAAATTTAAACAAATAAACAACTTAGCTAACACACAATAATAACAATAACAATAACAAACAATAAAAGAATGTGCAAATTTGGTTTCAAAGAAAATTAAGAAGAAATGTAAAGTGCACACTAAAGAATTAAAACAAACAACTTAGCTAACAATCAATAATAATAATAATAACAAACAATAAAATAACGTGCAAATTTGTAAAATATGTTACTCATATATAATCAAAATATAATATGCTAAATAAACAAACAAATAAATAAAAATGACAAATTCACTTTGTCTAAAGAACTATTTACATTCCACTCCCTATCATCACACTTCAAGGTTAGCCTGTAGCTCCTACTGGTTTCCATTTACAGTGCAATCCTTCTGGCCTTCCTCGCTGCAAAGTCATCAATCACATCAAATTTTCCAACTCCTGAGCCAGCTCCTTCCCATCCAAATCAGATTGCCCTCCATGTGTACAAGCGCCTCTGCTTGCTTCATCAGCTCTTGGTGTGGCAGGTCTTGGAAGTTGTACAAAATTGCATACCTTTCACCTTGGCACGTTCGTCTTTTCTTCTCTTTTTATACTGGATGGCCAGATGGCTTTTGCCTCTTCATAGTTCTCTAACGTTAGTCTTTCTTTCCTCAACACTCAATTCTATAAACACTTGACCGATACCCATCAATGCACAGCGCTCTAGCATGTTCTGACTGTGAACACCTAAATGAGGATCAGACCAACCGACCGTTTTAGATTTTTGGCTCATTTTCCCTTATGTTAGAATAATTTTTTAATGTAAAGATAATGGTTGCAGATATAGAGGGGGCGCCAAAACTGCGCGGAGCAAAAAAAAATAAAAAAATAAAAACGTTTTTGCATTTCGATTCTTAATTTCGATTCTTAAAAAAGAAAAAAAAGAAAATAATATTTTTTTTACTTTGTTAATTAATACCCTAGTTACAGTACCACAACCAAATTAAACTGTATCAAGTCAACTGAAAATGTGAATAGTATGAAAAAGAAAAAAATTTAAAAAAAAAATATTCTCCTGCGAAATAAGCTGTGACATGTTTTGACCTGCACCTCAAAGAATTGGAATCGAGAATCGTTTAGAACAGGAATCGATATGGAGAATCGGAATCGGAACCGGAATCGTTCAAATCCTCAGTTGGATGAAGAGGACTTTCAGCTGACGCCACTGATGAAGATATGGAGTGAAGGAGCTGCACTCTTCACTAATGTACTCGCTGACTAGAGACGACCTATCTCAATTGACCTCTTTTCTTGATCCCCCGGGAAGCAAAATTTGTGATTGGAGGTTCACAAAAAGAGGGCGGGGCTTGTATTGAGCTGTACTGGATTGTACCCATTCTGCAATCTGTTAATACAATTTTCAATCAATCAATCAATAGATCAATTAAAACAGCCAAGTTAATGGACTATTATTGAATTTTTGTCTGGTTTTCATTATATGTGTTTTTTTATTGAAATATAATATACATTAAGAGCATATTTGTATGGTTCTGCAAAATGTTCTGCTTTTCCATCTGTAAGACCCCCAGATCCAATCACATTTCAAAACTAGAATGATGCACTCAGAGTGCAGACCTCCACTAGGGCCTAACAAACTCCTTCTTTGCCATTACTTTCATGTGCAATATTTCCAATATTGCCAGTCTCAACAGACCCGGGCTATAAACCCATACGGTGGCACTATGAAAGGCCACAGCGTTACCAAAACGAACAGGCTTTTTCCTTAAATGTTGTGACTATGATTAATTTGTACAGTGGATACGCTCATTTTAAAATGGAAGCTTTGGCCTGATGGTGACGCCAGAGGAGATGTCATCCTACTGGGGTCATGAATTAGTACAGCAAATTGTATGCCAAATCCGTTTTCCATTTGGCCTGATGGTGGCACTAGAGGAAAAGTCACAGAGGTTATCAACATTGATAGGTGTCTTCTTCTAGGGGCCATGGATGTTTCCATCAAACTCTGTGACTGTATGACAACGACAAACGGCAGATGCACTCGTTGGAAAATATAGGCCTGATGGTTTTGAGTTGAGTTGAGTTTATTTTATCTCGAACAATCAACCATATAAAAACACAATAAAAATGATAAACTAAAGAAACAAATTTAAAATGAAATCTTGCATTCTTCATTAAACACATGAATTGGATAATGCAGGCTGTTAGTAGAGGCAGAACTAGCGAGCCGTTTATATAGAGGACTTGGGCTGTGGAACTGAAAGCTGAGTAGTATATTGAGCGAGTAGTTAGGCGATAGTCGATTGGGCGCTGAGAGGCCAATCAGGGCGCGCAAACCGAACGCGGAAGGACAACTGCCTTGGGTAAAGTATTCACGCTTCCCGGCCATTAGATTAGACGGGCCCCACTCTAGGACGCCAGCTTTTCATTAAAACGTTTCACTGTGCGTCATGTTGTTTGTAGAGCTAAATCAATTTTATATTATAGCTATGTATCCATTGTCATTGTCAATTGACAGTATGAACCTTCCGTTCAATATGCCATAAAGATTTTTTTTTTTCATCAATACGTTCCCGTTTTATACCGTAATGAATATGAGCGTTATATGGGAATGATCTGGGATCATAAGGCGCTAAGCTAATAACGCTAAATCGATTGGCGTTTCGGCCCTACACAAGCTAGAGTTAAAAATCTAAATGCATATGATCGGTAATTCGGTATCATGTTCCACCATGAATGCATGAAAGGGGGGAGGCAGGGGAAGTCGTTTCTGATTATTGATTACCAATAACGGCATTCGTTATTACAACAACATACGCTGATCAGGGGGATGGCTGAGAACAAGGCCAGATCAGGCTGAAATTGACGTCAAATTGCTCTTACCTGTGGCCGGTTGGATTCCAAAAAGAATTTCCCAGTTATTTGATCGCCATCTGGTAGATCGATATATCCATTGGCACACACTCACTTTAAACAAACAACTCACTGCAGCACCCACTTTACACACTTTAGAACACCTAAACACACTTTATATTTATTGGTAAAGAATTTGCACTACAACCCATACCTCATTACACCTTACTGTAAATTGTACCTAAATTGTACCTCATCCCATTTCTGCTTTGCACTATATAGTATATTGTATATTAGTATATTGTATAGTATATTGTATGGTAACTCAGTTACTTCTACTCTGCATTGAACATTGTACATATGTACATACTGAACACTTGTGCCTACGTACGTGACTTCTATTTTATACTTGCTATACTTATTTTATTTTATACTTATCTATTTTTGTCTAGCACAGTCTGGAGCGTAACAGAAAGAAGCATTTTGTATAAAAGTATTCTGTACTTCTGTATGACAACTAATAAAGAAACTTGAAAAAAAAAAACTTGATGCTATATTCCTTTACTGCATACTGAATTCGGCGTCGCAAAAAGTATTCCACGTGATAGGGTGAAGCCCTCGCTTCAGGCTAACAGAAAAGTCCGCCCGGAGCGAAAAAAACGTGACACCAGGTCTGCAACAAGGATTACTGCATTCTCGAGACAGCGCCACTACCAGGATCTGGCCGGTACTGCACTTTCCGAGTCCCAATATGCCTTTTCCAGCCAAAATACAGCTCTGTGACAGTGAATAGGATATAAAAAAAAATAAAAAATAAACGAGTTAAACAGGTATATATACGTGATTGGCCGTCAGGCGCTGGCTCCCAATCACGTATACGTGAATGGCCGCCAAACGTTTAATAGAAAAACAAATGAGTTAGAGAAGGAAGCAAATGCTTATCTAGTCCTGCCCCTTTCTGACAATATCATACATAAACTAAATCTCTTACAAACCTAAAATAAACAAAATAAACATAAAAAATAACCCAAATAGAAATAGAAATATATAAAATAACTATTTTAGAGTTCCTCATTTTTGTACTAGAGGAAAGGTTACGGGGGTCACCAACATAAATGCCTTGTTCATGGGGGCCTGACTGTGCACAGCAAATGCCAAGGCAATACAGCCAGTACTTGTTGAGATATATGTCGCGGACAGCCTGAAACATTTTGCCTGATGATGAAACAAGAGGAAAGGTCATGGGGTCAACAGAATCAAGTGGGGTTCTTCCTCTTGGGGTAATGGATGTGCACACTAGCTTTCATCATGGCAATCTGGCCATTACTTCTTAGAGATATGGAGAGAAGACACGCACATACTCTCACGCACCACACACTCTCCTCACGCACACTCTCACACACACTCTCACACACGCTCACGCACGCACACACACACGGCTGGAAACCTAACCTGCCACAGCAGAAGTAAAATGCACAGGAAACAGGAAGTGATGTGTTGCTTATGAAAGCGTTGTCCCATTTGAAACAAACTTGACAAATACTGTATGTTTGTCGTATGACAATTCTATCATCATTATTGCTACATAAAATATGGAGTGACACTGGAAATATAGGCACATTTTGTTTCCGTCATCTACCCAGTAAAATGTAAATGTCAAGTGTGACCGTGGAGATTGTTAAGCCTCGGCAGAGGTCTACACTCTACCGAGTGCATTATTATTCTAGTTACAATTAGAATAGTTCCTTCTTTCTTTCTCCAGTTTGGCAGGTGTACCTTGTAGGAGACAGCAGCACGTTCTCCGAGATGCATCCAGCTGCAGCCCGGCAGAACCATACTGGCTCCTCCCACTGCCACACTGTCAGACCCCACACTGTCAGACCCCACACTGTCAGACCCCTCTCTCCCAATGGCTGATTTGGGTCACGTGACCGTCACAGGCCCGCTCAGCAGGGCACTCACCCAATGGCTGAATTGGAGTATTGCACTGTGCGGGATTGATTGATTGATTGATTGATTGATTGATTGAAAATTGTATTAACAGATTGCAGAATGGGTACAGTACAGTACAGCTCAGTGTAATAGTGTAATAGTGTAATAGTGTGTAATAGTGTGTAATAGTGTAATAGTGTGTAATAGTGTGTAATAGTATAATAGTGTAATAGTGTGCTAGTGTAATAGTGTGCTAGTGTAATAGTGTAATAGTGTAATAGTGTGTAATAGTGTAATCGTGTGTAATAGTGTAATCGTGTGCTAGTGTAATAGTGTAATAGTGTGTAATAGTGTGCAATAGTGTAATAGTGTGTAATAGTGTAATAGTGTGCTAGTGTAATAGTGTAATAGTGTGTAATAGTGTAATAGTGTGCTAGTGTAATAGTGTGTAATAGTGTGTAATAGTGTAATAGTGTGCTAGTGTAATAGTGTAATAGTGTGTAAGTGTGTAATAGTGTAATAGTGTGTAATAGTGTGTAATAGTGTAGTAGTGTGTAATAGTGTGCTAGTGTAATAGTGTGTGTAATAGTGTAATAGTGTGCTAGTGTAATAGTGTAATAGTGTGTAATAGTGTGTAATCGTGTAATAGTGTGTAATAGTGTGTAATAGTGTGCTAGTGTAATAGTGTAATAGTGTAATAGTGTGCTAGTGTAATAGTGTGTAATAGTGTGTAATAGTGTGTAATGGTGTAATAGTGTAATAGTGTAATAGTGTGTAATAGTGTAATAGTGTGTAATAGTGTAATAGTGTAATAGTGTGCTAGTGTAATAGTGTAATAGTGTAATAGTGTGTAATAGTGTAATAGTGTGCTAGTGTAATAGTAGAAATATAGGCACATTTTGTTTCCGTCATCTACCCAGTAAAATGTAAATGTCAAGTGTGACCGTGGAGATTGTTAAGCCTCGGCAGAGGTCTACACTCTACCGAGTGCATTATTATTCTAGTTACAATTAGAATAGTTCCTTCTTTCTTTCTCCAGTTTGGCAGGTGTACCTTGTAGGAGACAGCAGCACGTTCTCCGAGATGCATCCAGCTGCAGCCCGGCAGAACCATACTGGCTCCTCCCACTGCCACACTGTCAGACCCCACACTGTCAGACCCCACACTGTCAGACCCCTCTCTCCCAATGGCTGATTTGGGTCACGTGACCGTCACAGGCCCGCTCAGCAGGGCACTCACCCAATGGCTGAATTGGAGTATTGCACTGTGCGGGATTGATTGATTGATTGATTGATTGATTGATTGATTGAAAATTGTATTAACAGATTGCAGAATGGGTACAGTACAGTACAGCTCAGTGTAATAGTGTAATAGTGTAATAGTGTGTAATAGTGTGTAATAGTGTAATAGTGTGTAATAGTGTGTAATAGTATAATAGTGTAATAGTGTGCTAGTGTAATAGTGTGCTAGTGTAATAGTGTAATAGTGTAATAGTGTGTAATAGTGTAATCGTGTGTAATAGTGTAATCGTGTGCTAGTGTAATAGTGTAATAGTGTGTAATAGTGTAATAGTGTGTAATAGTGTAATAGTGTGCTAGTGTAATAGTGTAATAGTGTGTAATAGTGTAATAGTGTGCTAGTGTAATAGTGTGTAATAGTGTGTAATAGTGTAATAGTGTGTAATAGTGTGCAATAGTGTAATAGTGTGTAATAGTGTAATAGTGTGCTAGTGTAATAGTGTAATAGTGTGTAATAGTGTAATAGTGTGCTAGTGTAATAGTGTGTAATAGTGTGTAATAGTGTAATAGTGTGCTAGTGTAATAGTGTAATAGTGTGTAAGTGTGTAATAGTGTAATAGTGTGTAATAGTGTGTAATAGTGTAGTAGTGTGTAATAGTGTGCTAGTGTAATAGTGTGTGTAATAGTGTAATAGTGTGCTAGTGTAATAGTGTAATAGTGTGTAATAGTGTGTAATCGTGTAATAGTGTGTAATAGTGTGTAATAGTGTGCTAGTGTAATAGTGTAATAGTGTAATAGTGTGCTAGTGTAATAGTGTGTAATAGTGTGTAATAGTGTGTAATGGTGTAATAGTGTAATAGTGTAATAGTGTGTAATAGTGTAATAGTGTGTAATAGTGTAATAGTGTGCTAGTGTAATAGTGTAATAGTGTAATAGTGTGTAATAGTGTAATAGTGTGCTAGTGTAATAGTGTGTAATAGTGTGTAATAGTGTAATAGTTTGCTAGTGTAATAGTGTAATAGTGTGTAATAGTGTGTAATAGTGTAATAGTGTGTAATAGTGTGCTAGTGTAATAGTGTAATAGTGTTTAATAGTGTGTAATAGTGTAATAGTGTGCTAGTGTAATAGTGTGTAATAGTGTGTAATAGTGTGTACTAGTGTGTAATCGTGTAATAGTGTGCTAGTGTAATAGTGTAATAGTGTGCTAGTGTAATAGTGTAATAGTGTGTAATTGTGTGTAATAGTGTGTAATAGTGTAATAGTGTGCTAGTGTAATAGTGTGTAATAGTGTGTAATAGTGTAATAGTGTGCTAGTGTAATAGTGTAATATTGTGTAATAGTGTGTAATAGTGTAATAGTGTGTAATAGTGTAATAGTGTGTAATAGTGTAATAGTGTGCTAGTGTAATAGTGTAATAGTGTGTAATAGTGTAATAGTGTGCTAGTGTAATAGTGTAATTGTGTGTAATAGTGTGTAATAGTGTAATAGTGTGTAATAGTGTAATAGTGTGTAATAGTGTAATAGTGTGTAATAGTGTGTAATAGTGTAATAGTGTGCTAGTGTAATAGTGTAATAGTGTGTAATAGTGTGTAATAGTGTAATAGTGTAATAGCACACTATTACACTATTACACTAGCACACTATTACACTATTACACACTATTACACACTATTACATTATTACACTATTACACACTATTACACTATTACACACTATTACACACTATTACACACTATTACACACAATTACACTATAATAGTAATAGTGTGTAATATTATAATAGTGTAATAGTGTGCTAGTGTAATAGTGTGTAATAGTGTAATCGTGTGTAATAGTGTAATCATGTAATAGTGTAATAGTGTGTAATAGTGTGCAATAGTGTAATAGTGTGTAATAGTGTAATAGTGTGCTAGTGTAATAGTGTAATAGTGTGTAATAGTGTAATAGTGTGCTAGTGTAATAGTGTGTAATAGTGTGTAATAGTGTAATAGTGTGCTAGTGTAATAGTGTGTAATAGTGTGTAATAGTGTAGTAGTGTGTAATAGTGTGCTAGTGTAATAGTGTGTGTAATAGTGTAATAGTGTGCTAGTGTAATAGTGTAATAGTGTGTAATAGTGTGTAATCGTGTAATAGTGTAATAGTGTGTAATAGTGTGTAATAGTGTGCTAGTGTAATAGTGTAATAGTGTGCTAGTGTAATAGTGTGTAATAGTGTGTAATAGTGTGTAATGGTGTAATAGTGTAATAGTGTGTAATAGTGTAATAGTGTGTAATAGTGTGTAATAGTGTAATAGTGTGTAATAGTGTAATAGTGTGTAATAGTGTAATAGTGTAATAGAGTAATAGTGTGTAATAGTGTAATAGTGTGCTAGTGTAATAGTGTAATAGTGTGTAATAGTGTAATAGTTTGCTAGTGTAATAGTGTAATAGTGTGTAATAGTGTGTAATAGTGTAATAGTGTGTAATAGTGTGCTAGTGTAATAGTGTAATAGTGTTTAATAGTGTGTAATAGTGTAATAGTGTGCTAGTGTAATAGTGTAATAGTGTGTAATAGTGTGTAATAGTGTGTAATAGTGTGTAATCGTGTAATAGTGTGCTAGTGTAATAGTGTAATAGTGTAATAGTGTGCTAGTGTAATAGTGTAATAGTGTGTAATTGTGTGTAATAGTGTGTAATAGTGTAATAGTGTGCTAGTGTAATAGTGTGCTAGTGTAATAGTGTAATAGTGTAATAGTGTGCTAGTGTAATAGTGTAATAGTGTGTAATTGTGTGTAATAGTGTGTAATAGTGTAATAGTGTGCTAGTGTAATAGTGTAATAGTGTGTAATAGTGTGTAATAGTGTAATAGTGTGTAATAGTGTAATAGTGTGTAATAGTGTAATAGTGTGCTAGTGTAATAGTGTAATAGTGTGTAATAGTGTAATAGTGTGCTAGTGTAATAGTGTAATTGTGTGTAATAGTGTGCTAGTGTAATAGTGTAATAGTGTGTAATAGTGTAATAGTGTGCTAGTGTAATAGTGTAATTGTGTGTAATAGTGTGTAATAGTGTAATAGTGTAATAGTGTGTAATAGTGTGTAGTAGTGTAATAGTGTGCTAGTGTAATAGTGTAATAGTGTGCTAGTGTGCTAGTGTAATAGTGTAATAGTGTGTAATAGTGTAATAGTGTGCTAGTGTAATAGTGTGTAATGGTGTGTAATATGTGTAATAGTGTATTAGCACATTATTACACTATTACACTAGCACACTATTACACTATTACACACTATTACATTATTACACTATTACACACTATTACACTATTACACACTATTACACACTGTTACACTATTACACACTATTACACACAATTACACTATTACACTAGCACACTATTACACTATTACACACTATTACACACTATTACATTATTACACTATTACACACTATTACACTATTACACACTATTACACACTATTACACACTATTACACACAATTACACTATAATAGTAATAGTGTGTAATATTATAATAGTGTAATAGTGTGCTAGTGTAATAGTGTGTAATAGTGTAATCGTGTGTAATAGTGTAATCATGTAATAGTGTAATAGTGTGTAATAGTGTGCAATAGTGTAATAGTGTGTAATAGTGTAATAGTGTGCTAGTGTAATAGTGTAATAGTGTGTAATAGTGTAATAGTGTGCTAGTGTAATAGTGTGTAATAGTGTGTAATAGTGTAATAGTGTGCTAGTGTAATAGTGTGTAATAGTGTAGTAGTGTGTAATAGTGTGCTAGTGTAATAGTGTGTGTAATAGTGTAATAGTGTGTAATAGTGTAATAGTGTGCTAGTGTAATAGTGTAATAGTGTGTAATAGTGTGTAATCGTGTAATAGTGTAATAGTGTGTAATAGTGTGTAATAGTGTGCTAGTGTAATAGTGTAATAGTGTGCTAGTGTAATAGTGTGTAATAGTGTGTAATAGTGTGTAATGGTGTAATAGTGTAATAGTGTGTAATAGTGTAATAGTGTGTAATAGTGTGTAATAGTGTAATAGTGTGTAATAGTGTAATAGTGTGTAATAGTGTAATAGTGTAATAGAGTAATAGTGTGTAATAGTGTAATAGTGTGCTAGTGTAATAGTGTAATAGTGTGTAATAGTGTAATAGTTTGCTAGTGTAATAGTGTAATAGTGTGTAATAGTGTGTAATAGTGTAATAGTGTGTAATAGTGTGCTAGTGTAATAGTGTAATAGTGTTTAATAGTGTGTAATAGTGTAATAGTGTGCTAGTGTAATAGTGTGTAATAGTGTGTAATAGTGTGTAATAGTGTGTAATCGTGTAATAGTGTGCTAGTGTAATAGTGTAATAGTGTAATAGTGTGCTAGTGTAATAGTGTAATAGTGTGTAATTGTGTGTAATAGTGTGTAATAGTGTAATAGTGTGCTAGTGTAATAGTGTGCTAGTGTAATAGTGTAATAGTGTAATAGTGTGCTAGTGTAATAGTGTAATAGTGTGTAATTGTGTGTAATAGTGTGTAATAGTGTAATAGTGTGCTAGTGTAATAGTGTAATAGTGTGTAATAGTGTGTAATAGTGTAATAGTGTGTAATAGTGTAATAGTGTGCTAGTGTAATAGTGTAATAGTGTGTAATAGTGTAATAGTGTGCTAGTGTAATAGTGTAATTGTGTGTAATAGTGTGTAATAGTGTAATAGTGTAATAGTGTGTAATAGTGTGTAGTAGTGTAATAGTGTGCTAGTGTAATAGTGTAATAGTGTGCTAGTGTGCTAGTGTAATAGTGTAATAGTGTGTAATAGTGTAATAGTGTGCTAGTGTAATAGTGTAATAGTGTGTAATGGTGTGTAATATGTGTAATAGTGTATTAGCACATTATTACACTATTACACTAGCACACTATTACACTATTACACACTATTACACACTATTACATTATTACACTATTACACACTATTACACTATTACACACTATTACACACTATTACACTATTACACACTATTACACACAATTACACTATTACACTAGCACACTATTACACTATTACACACTATTACACACTATTACACTAGCACACTATTACACTATTACACTATTACACTATTACACACTATTACACTATTACACACTATTACACGATTACACTATTACACACTATTACACACTAATACACTATTACACTAGCACACTATTACACACTATTACACACTATTACACTATTACACTATTACACACTATCACACACTATTACACTATTACACTAGCACACTATTACACTATTACACACTATTACACACTATTACACTATTACACTATTACACTATTACACTATTATACTATTACACTATTACACTAGCACACTATTACACTATTACACACTATTACACACTATTACACACTATTACACGATTACACACTATTACACACTATTACACTAGCACACTATTACACTATTATACACTATTACACACTATTACACACTATTACACTATTACACACTATTACACTATTACACTAGCACATTATTACACTAGTACACTATTACACTATTACACACTAGTACACACTATTACACTATTACACACTATTACACACTATTACACACTATTACACTATTACACTGAGCTGTACTGTACTGTACCCATTCTGCAATCTGTTAATAAAGTTTTCAATCAATCAATCAATCAATCAATCAATCAATCCCACACAGTGCAATACTCCAATTCAGCCATGGGTGGGTGGCGCTGCTGAGTCAGACGCTGTGACGGTCACGTGACCCAATTCAGCCATTGGGAGAGAGGGGCCGGAAAGCGTGGGGTCTGGCTTCTCGCGCTGACTCGTTAAGCCTTTCCCTACGCATATTCATTTCTGGAGCATTTCTTTATCCACTCTGGCGTGATCAATCAATAAATCAATCAATCAATCAATCAATCAATCAATCAATCCCGCACAGTGCAATACTCCAATTCAGCCATTGGCAATTCAGCCATTGGGTGGGTGGCGCTGCTGAGCGGGCCTGTGACGGTCACGTGACCCAAATCAGCCATTGGGAGAGAGGGGTCTGACAGTGTGGGGTCTGACAGTGTGGCAGTGGGAGGAGCCAGTATGGTTCTGCCGGGCTGCAGCTGGATACTATTGCGTTCTCCCCGTGCTCACACGGGGTTCCCCTCCAGAAAAAGAGATAAACCCAATAGAAACACAGATCGCTAGCGCTGTCGCGTCCCTGACAAAGACTGACAGGAACTTGCTCCCCGGGTGGCGTGGCCCCACGGGGGGTGGGGGGGGGGGGGATGGGTCAAGCGCAGAGAGGACATTTAATCGGCAACCCTAAAAAAAATGCATGCGTGTGTTTGATTGATTGATTGATTGAAAAGTTTATTAACAGATTGCAGAATGGGTACAGTACAGTACAGCTCAATACATACAATTGTTAACGGGATGCAGACCAGAGAAAGACTTTCGTCTTGTTTACATCAGGGTCCCCCATTTTCAATTCATCATAACATATATGACATACATGACATACAGATAGACAGTACTGCTACATCTATACATTTATGACATATCAGATTAGCAAATACAGTACAGTTTGTGATACAAAAGTGTCCAGAAAAAGAGTGTATATACATTTGACATAGAAACTGTACATTGGAGGAGGTTGGGTGGGTGGGGTGGGGTGGGGTTGGGTGGGTGGGGGCTGTACATTGGAGGTGGGGGGGGGGGGGGGGGGTTGGGTAGGGGGGGGACACATTTTACACTGTACATTGGAATACTGACAAAGCCTTACTTGGTCATTTACTGTACAACTAGGTTAGGACATTTGTAGGGGCCAGTTTCGAATTGCAGTCTCACGTAGGTGTTTTTTGAGAGTGTTTTTGAAAGTGGGTAGTGATTCACATTCCTTTACAGCTTTAGGTAGGGCGTTCCACATTGATGTGGCATAATTGCGAAACGTGTTTAGTCCCTTGTTTGAGCCGAATCTGGGTTTTACATGATTTGTGGAGCTCCCTCTGGTGTTGTGATCGTGGTATTCACTGACCTTTGGGAAGTATTTTGACATGTACATGGGTACCTTGGTCGCGTAGTGTATCTTGTAGACCAGGCCCATTGCAAGTTGCTGTACTCTGTCGTCTACTCTAAGCCATCCTAGGTTGTCAAAGTGGGCAGGGGTGAGGTGGGTTCTAGGAGTCAGGTCAAGCAGTAGTCTGACTAGCTTGTTTTGAGATGTTTGTAATTTGTTTTTTAGTGCCTTTGAGGTGCTTTGGTACCATGAGGTGCAAGCATAGTCGTAGTACCCTTGAATGAGTGCTCCTGCTAGAGTCTTCAGGGTATTCTTGTTTACCAGAGAGGAGATCCGGTACAGGAATCGAGTTTGTTGGTTGACTTTTTTTATTACATTACATTTTATTACATTTCTATGTGTCACCCATCTCGCAGGTGTGTGTAGCTGCATGACTGTGCTACGAATAAAGACTTCTTCAAGTCCAGTTTAATCTTAAACACTGGATGTTGACTATTTATCTTCTTCCTCTAGGATTTATTTTTTCAGGGCACCTTTTGTTAGCAGAACAGATTTTATTTAATTTTTTTATCATGACGATGTGACATCAGGGGCGGATTTAGGATTGTAGGAGATCCGGGGCTTAGCCCAGATAGGATTTTTGTTACTTCGACACCACAACCTTTAACTTATACCACCACCTTAAAGCGGACAAAGGGCACTAGAGAACACTTAAATTCACACCCTTTAATTAATGAAGCAAACTATAATAATTTATAATAATAATAATAATAATAATAATAATAATAATAATAATAATAATAATAATAATAATAATAATAATAATAATAATAATAATAATAATAATAATAATAATAATAATAATAATAATAATAATAGTAATAATACACTATGTTTGTATAGCACTGTTACATCCCAATGTATATATTCCCCAGTGTGTGTCTCCATGTGTGTGTGTTCTCCATTTTTGTTTCCTCCCTCCAGCCATTGTTCCCTCCACCATTGGTCCCTGCCAGGCCTGCCCTTCCATTATAGCAGCACAGCACCGATTGGTGGATGGTTTTCCAGACTCCAACACTCAATCAACACCACCCAATCATGGATCACCACACACCTGTTAAAACATGGCTTCTCACTCTGGCATGAGGCTAGGCCTATTGTTACTTTGTGACATTGACTTTGACATTTGCATTACGTTTATTGGCCTTTGTGCTTAGTGGAAATTGCCTTGTGTGTGTATGGCCACAGAGAGAGCATTGTTAGCTATAGTTTGTTTTTGTATATATTCTGCCTTTGTTGTATGTATCGTTAATGTGTTTTTCTCTCTTTTCTCAGGAAGCACAGATGGGGTGAGCTGCCATTTCCTTTGGATATTGTTTTCTCCTGTTTTGGTTAGGTAAGGGTAGTTTAGGTAATGTAATTTCTTTTACCTTAGATTGGTTTATTTAGAGTATAGTGGTGTTTGTTTGTTGTTTTGGCCTGGGCTCACCCTTGAGCTACATGTGCTTCCTTTGCATCTCAATAAATATCATTGTTGTTTACAAACGTGGTCCATCTTTTCTGTCAACCAACTGTTATGTTACAGCCCTTTACCCTTTACACACAGGGGTCGTAACAAGCACCGCTTCACAGCAGTACAAAAAGACAGGCATAAAATGAGCACAACATTGGCAGATCAAGAGCAATGCATAAAGTGCAGACATAAAGCATAAAATAGATAGCAGTAAAATAGTCAAGGTAAGACATAGCACATTAAATCACATCGTTTTTCATATAGGGTCTAAGATCTAGGGTTAACTCGCCAAACGTTGAGCGCCAGGACCCCCGAAAACTAGAGTATAGTCGGGTTTTCAACGTTGTTTCTTTTATTCGATATTTCCATTCATAAAGACATGCCGGCAGCCTGTGTTATCACTGGGGATGGGTCTGAGATCTCAAAAGTCCAATACCGCCGCCTAACACCTTGCGGCCACTATTGCACTCCATTTGAAACGATGTGGCTTGGTGTCTGTCATTTTGGAAATTACACCAGACCACCCTGAAACTACACTCATATTCACGACGGTATAAAACGGAAATGTATGGATGGAAAAATTATCTGTTTTTTGCATCTTGACCGGAAGAAACTCAATGACAATCGACTATATTATTAGATCCATAGCTATAATATATAATATAGCTTTAGGCCTGCAAACACAGCCATGTATCCCCATGTTAAAAGGCGCTGGCCTTTCAACAGTAACAGTAAACAGCGCCATCTGGCGCTGAAAGTGTTAATATGCGTCTTTGTTTACGGTTTGATTATCACTGATACAAAGTAAAATAGTGCAGTGCAATAAAATAGTTAGTAAAATCGAATAAAATAATGCAATAGTGCATTGCAATAAAATAGTTATCGTATTTTTTCAGGAGGCCGGTAAGGAGTGCATTACAGTAGTCGAGTCGGCTTGAGATAAAGGCATGGATCTGGTTTTCAGCGTCCTTTTGATTTATAAATGGCCGTACTTTAGCTATGTTTCTTTTTTTTTATCCACTTTTTCTCCCATTTTCTATTTTTCTCCCATCCCAATTTCGTATCGTCCAATTCAACCCTCCCCTGTCTTTGAACGCTGTTTCATGCCTCCCACAAGCCGGCTGCAATGTGGACAATGGGGGCTTTCACACTCAGCCTTTTGTATCGAATCACCGTCCCGGAGCACGGGGGGGAGTGTTCTCACTCACCCCTTTTGGGGTGCGAAACGGCGCTGAATCGTTTCACCCCCCGCTGAACGGGATCAGCTGGCAGAGGTGGTCTCGGGGTCGGCCCCGGGAGAACGGGGGGTGTGGCTTTGCGAGCTTGTACCTTTTCACGGGCGTGGCGCCTGGTGCTGACATAACGTCATAAATTTTGTTTGCCATTGCTATGTCTATACATTGTTCGAATGCATTTATTTCTATTAGACCAGTGGTGCCCAACCAGTCGGCCGTGGTCGACCAGTAGATCGCTCAAAAGCGGACTCTACAACACCATCCATTCGTGATAAAGGCTTGACAACAGAGGTTCAAATATAACTTCATATTTATTGGCAATTTGTTCATTTTATATCAACATCCAGAGTCCGCAGTCGTGTTAAGACATTCCCGTTTACATTTTCGGTCGACCAGTAGATCAATGACATTCAATATAATCGATGCAAGCAATGTTACTAGTAAAAGGTTATAAAGCTAACTAGCGGTAGCCGTTAGCTTAGCGTTATTGTTAACGCTGCAAAACGATCAAAAGCGGACTCTACAACAGAGTTCCATTCGTGAGAAAAGGGGGGTGGGTTATATTGACAAGGCTTGACAACAGAGGTTCAAATATAACTTCATATTTATTAGTTATTTGTTTCTTTATATCAACATCCATTCTCCAGTCTCCGTGTTAACACTTCCTGTGTTTACATTTCGAGCGTGACATCATCGACTACGGCAAGCTTACAAGCTCAAAACGCAAACCGTAAACAAAACCCAGAGCGCACCCAGACTGAAGTGTGTACACAAACTAGAGGGGGGGGGGAGTTCGCTCTGAGATCTCGGAACGGGCAGAACGGAACGAAATAGAAACGAATAGGGTGAGTGAGAAAAGGCCCAAGTCATACATAGCACGAGTCCCCTCCGATACTCGAGGTAACAGCAGTCGCATCTTTCCACCTGCACGGCTCGATCTTTCAGCGTCGGGGGTCTGGGCTTTGGAGGGGTCCCGCCCCCGTCGCTTCCTGATTCTACTGCGCAGGCGCACCAACCGACCTGTAGGAGTCGCTGTCCACAACGCCCGATCCCCACCCATCAGTTTCCCTCCCCCTAATACTGCCAATGTGTATTAGTAGCCGCCATTCTTTAGCTATGTTTCTAAGGTGGAAGAATTATGTTTTTGTCAACTTGTTGATTGTGATTTAAAGCTTAGGTCTGAGTCTACCATAACACCAAGACTTAACTCACTCAAATACAGTTAGCAGCTCTTAGTCGAATATAATTTAAATTTTTTTTTATAAAAATATATATATTTTTTTATCATTCTTTCCAAAAGAAAGGAGGCCTAGAAGCGTGGCTAATGCTAATGGAACGCAAACCAGAGGCTAACTGCCTACGAAAACAGGCACAGAGGCACTGAAAGAGGATTTCACCCATCTAATGAACACACTAAAATATCAAGATGTATCCATCAGTGGACCAATTGCATGCTTTTGCAGAGGACAAGAAGCCTTCAGTCGACTCCTTCAGACATTAAGCACCCCCCACAGCCCAAATGGAATGATAAAAAAATATATATATATATATTATACTTTTTTTTTTGTCGACCAATAGTCGACTAACGGCAAATTTTGGCCAATCCTAGTCGACCATCCAAATCCTTAGTCGGGGACAGCCCTAGAAATTAGCTTCTGCTAAATCTGGTGCAAACATATTTTCATGTAACAATGATTAATTTTCCAAAAAAAATAAAAAAAATATTATAATTTTATTTTTGATTCGGCGCTTTTCAGAAAACATTCGGGGCTTGAGCCCAAGTAGCCACCCCCTAGCCCCGCCCCTGTGTGACATGTTCCAATTTCCAAATCCTCTTTCTCCAGTCTCTGGCTTTGGGGAAGTGTTGTTCACAATATGATTGAAGTGTCCTCCTAGAGAGAGAGACCACATGAATGACATCATCATCTTCTTCTTGAGTTGCACTAGACACATCTCAGTTGTCTCAAGGATTAAAGATTTAAAGGACCCGTCTCCTCCTCTTCATCACCCCTCCCTGAATGAAATGGTTTTAATAGGCCAGGGGGTCTGGCTTTTACCCTGGTCAGTCTATTTCATGGGAGAAGTTGCTCCTAATATTTTGTACCTTCAATACACAGTATTATACATACAATGGATAGTGTAATTCTCATACAAATTGTATTTTATTTAGCTAATATCATCCATTTAGGCTAAGAAATTGCCCAGATTATATTTAAATAATTACTATTGGCTCATATCTCTATGCAAAAGTCACCACTATAGTCTGAAGCTGTAACACGTTATACGAGTGTATAAGCCACACATCTTTTGGAAAATAAGATACTTCCAACCAAGTAATCGGATTGGTCAAGTGATAGGCATACCAATTGCACTTTAAAGCAGGGTTCCCCAAATTGTCATGGACCACCATAGGTAAGAACACCTAATTGATAATTACCACCCACCTCCCATTACCCACACAATATCTTTATTGCAAGTCTCTGTAGCTTACTGTAGGTGGGGGTGGGAGGACAGTGAAGAGAATTAAGCCTGTGTTGTTCTGAAAGGCAATTTATAATATTTATCATCATGCCTAAAACAAACAATGACATCACACCAATCCTTATTTAGCTTGAAACCCCATCAAGGATCCCTACTATTTGGGAACTGCTGCCATAACACACGTCTAGCCTTGCTTTACGAATATAATTGGTTACTAGGCTAACCACTGCCATAACACACATTTAGCCTTGCTTTACGAATGGAATTCGTTGCTAGGCAAGCCGCTGCCAAAACACACATCTAGCCTTGCTTTATAAATGGAATTGGTTGCTAGGCTAACAAGAGGTAAAGTACCATTGTTGCAGATTTCAATTTATTTCATTCTGTATACAACTTTTCAGACAATAGACATACGTTGGCATGATTATGACTACATAATTATGGCTCCCTGTACCTGCAAGCGGGCATCCAGACTACCACATTATACCGTTTGAAAGCCCATCAATGCTAAGACACTGTAGACAGAGACCAAAATATGAGGGATCCTTGAGAATCATATAGTTGTGAAGAATCACAAAAGACAATTATTACCACAAAGTATATACTTTATTTCAGGCCAATTTCAAAGTATTATAATGAAGAGAGATATACTGTAACAGAATTTATGGTTCTAAAACACATGCACATAATATCTATTAAAAAAATATGAACAGATCATTATTGAATATAAATTCTTTTCATGTGCATTTAGAAAAAAATCTAAATACAAATCCTTTAACTGGTGTGATTAGTCCTACGGCTACGACAGTCAACAGTTATACTATGTTCCGACAAGTACACGCTAAAACTAAAAACAGAAAATCGTTGTTTCTGTGACAAAATGCATCATTTAGTTAAAATTCTGTAGCCGTGCAATACAAGCACTGTAGTGTACCACTCTTTAAAAAAAAAAAAAAAACGTATTTTTAGTTGCATTGTTTGCACCAACACTGTTCGTCCATCTCATAACCACCATCAATACAGGATTCAATTATCAATAAAATCACTAGTAATGGAGCTGTCGTCACACACAGAATCCCGTTTTCTCACAACAAACATTTTCATTTTCTTATTTTTGTTCATTTATCTCTGAAAAGAAGCGATATTGTTCCGTAAAAGTTAATACTGCCAATCTTGACTCTTGGCTGGCAATATAATTCAATGTCACAGATAAGGCACCCTAAAAACCAAGGAACGTCCATTGGTAGGCGGATTACTGTAAGATTACTGCACTAATGCGAAGTCACCATGTAAACATAATATAGACCACCCAGATATTCACTGATCGTGAGAAGGAAACGGCCAATCGTCTTCTCTGCGTTTTTTTTCTTCTTTTTGTGCTGTAGTGTTCTATTGCTCCGAAAAAGACTGTAAACAAGGTGTGAGCGCTACGGAAGAAATCGCTTGCTTCTCTTGTTCTAGAACCTCGTCCCTCGCCTCACAGGGGTCGTCACTCAAAAGCCACCTTCTCTAGAAACTGGAATTTCTCCCGCTATTCTCTATTCAGATGCATTCATTTTCACACAAAAACCTACATCGTTTTCTATTAGCTTATACATTTTTTTTTGTTCATACAGAGGTTGATTACAGATCATCGTAGAAAGGGAAAGTAGGAATAAGTGTTAGAATCAGAAAAAAACACATCTTTGGAATCCGTCACAACAATTCCTGACTTAAGTCAAAACTGATTGTTTTCTTGTTTTCTTTTTTTGCTTGTTTTTATGAGAAATTGTACAATCGGTGTAACTCGCCGTTTATCAGTCAAACCCTGGCTTATCATCTACATTACCCCCTCTCTTTACATGCCACTATAACCTGCGATAACATGTCCTATAACCTGCTATAACATGTCCTAACCATAGTCTATAAGCAGCCCTCAATCCAACACAACGCAGCATAGCGCAGACACCCCCTCGGGAAGGCCGTGCCTAACATTGCAACCAGTCTCTTTTACACGGTACTGCTGTCGTGACTTTTACTCATCAAAAAGAGCTATTGCCTCCGTTTTAAACTAGATCTTTAAAACTTTTTTGGTTAATATTCAAAAATATCTCAGCATTAGGAGGGGGGGGGGGGGGGAAGCTGCGTGTGATCAATAAGCTAACAATAACACCAATACTTATATACGATATCAGAGACAAGGATACTAGAGTGGGCAAAAAAAGAAAAGAGCCAAATCTGAACCAATATGCATCTTGGAAGTTTCAGTCTGAGTGGAGATCATATGCTGCAGTGATGTGCTGAAGGTTGACCCTGTTAAACAAGTATTAATTCATCTCAAAAATAAAAAAGGTAATTTTGATCTATGCTATAATACATATGTAATATCCTAAAACAAAACAAAAAGATAACTAAAAGGATAAACCAAGAATGAATCATGAATTAGGCTTGAATAAGACTGAGATACAAAGAAGCTAGGGTTCAATACAAAACAAAAAATAAAATCCCTAAATCCCATTATAATACGTGTTTATAAAACAGAAATACAGTTGTGATTATTGAACATTTAGCGTAAATAGAGAATGTGGTTTGCTGCTGAAGAATGCAGCCTCTTAGATAATGCTTAATGCTGCAATACAGAAACTTGGTAATGTTTTTTTTTTTATGCTCTTCTCTCAAAAAATACAACTGAAGGCACTTGATTTTGACAAAGGTTTAACTTAGACTTGCTGGCACAGCCAAGCAGCAATGTTGTAGGTCCCCAGGCCCCCCCCCATTCCCCCCCACACACCCAAGCCAACATGTCCAAACTGGGCCTCGTGTTACCTTGACCCCAAATCAGTATTGTTCTTCCTGCTTCAGATACATCATTTTTGGTTTCTCAGGCTCATTAAAAAAAAAATAAACATAAAACATTTATTTTTTTTCCTTTAAAGGCCAAATACAATGCTATTTGAGCTAGAAGCAATAGTCCCAAAAAGAAAAGTCACAGCTAAGCAACGCTCGCTTCACACTGTATTGCAGGAAATGAGGCACCAGAGGCTCATTGGCTTCTGGGAGGATGGTATAGTCCTTTCATGCACCCGCCCAGCTCAGCTATGAGGGGGAGGGACCAAGTGAAGGGACAACCCCTGTCCCAGGCAGCAGAAGACGCCCTTATAGATTCATGGACAGACCTGGGAGAGACCCTTGCGTAATTGTCTGTTCATGGGCCAGCCTTGAAGACACAGACAAAATAAAAAGAGGATATAAACGAGGAGGAGAAAAACCAAATAATAACAAGGAAAGAACTGAAACGCCGCCGCCTCAAAAAAATAAAAGAGGTTGGCCTTTACATGCCGAGACAGAGACAGGTGTCCGGGGGGGGGGGGGGGGTTCGCTGAAATGTCTTGTAAAAAAAAAAAAAAGCATCTATGCATCCTTCACAGATCGCAGCAGGCAGCAGTTCAGAGTGTAGTGTTAGGCGTAAAAAAGGAGCGCCCTACTCAGGGAGAGGGGGGCACTCCTATAACCATGTGAGGAAGCTCTCCTTGTCGATCTTGGTAGCCGCCAGCACAGACTCCATGTCGTTGAGGATGTCGGAGCTCAGCGCCTCCTGGAGGCTGGGCATCAGCTCCTCGCCCTCCACCGCCATGCTCTCGCCCTCCAGCGTGCCCAGGTCCACGTCGGTTCCTGGAATGGCATCCAGGTAGTCAGGAAAACGGCTGGGCTGTGTTGCCATAGGGGTCGGAAGAGAGTCCCCTGATAAGCAGGAAAATAACATGTTGACAATGATGAGTGGGACTGAGCCAGCGGGCGTGTCTGGGGAACCCAGCGGAGCCTAGTCACAGGGACAACTGCCGTACTAGGGTTCCTCACTCTCTGACTGACAAATGACATATTACAACGTGATACTGTCGCTGACATTCTAAGTTAAAATAATATAAATATAAATTTTTAACATTACATTTTGTGTTTTCCTGAACAAACGTGGCACCGAGTACTAGTATCAGAGTATTTTTACAAGTATAACGGGCCCAGTATCAGACTCTATATCGGGACATCCCTATAGTAGGAGCACGTCAGATCTCTCTAATGGAGATAAACGGGAGGATGTCTCAAAATCACATCTGTCCAATGACCCCCAAGTGACGGATAACGTCTTAAGTCTATACCGTTCCAGTAAAAAGTAAGAACAAATCACTTTGAAAGTATAGTCTCGAATACTTCAAAGTTCGGTGAGTCCCTACTTAAGAGGTCAAAGTGGAACCGGTGTCTCTCCAAAAGAGTCATTCCCGGCTGTTCTTCCCGACACTCACCTGTCTCCATTTCATCCACGCTGTTGAGGAAGTCGTCGGGGGTCCGCGGGACGCTGTAGCTGCTCATACTTAAACCACTGTCCGTGCTCTCGTCTCTGGAGTGGTAGGTCCCGCTGAAGGAGAAACATAATTTCTTTTTTTTAAAGTGTGTCAAAACCTACCCCCAGAATCAGTTCAAATTTCAGACCAATTTAATCCACGCCGCTCCAGTAGAGGTTTGAATCATTCCCGGTGACTAACCAAATGTCTCGAATTACATTTAAATCTAAATCAGTTTAATTAAAGCAAGCTAACAATTTAAACAAACCGTGTTATAAAAAAAAGAAGAAAAAATTGAAAAGCTGAGATTCAGTCACCCGCTTCCCTTTAGTTCACCTTGGGGGGAGATTTGACGTATTGTAAACTTCTAGCCTCAAAACCGAACTTAAACTTTCTACAGTAGAGGACGGGGAGGGGAGGGAGGGGGAGAGAGCTTTGACAAGCCTATACTAATTAGCAGAGAAAAATATGTAGGCAGAGTATGGCAGCGGTGGGATGAATGAGGCCATTGTGAGAGGAGTGGAAGTGGAGGGGGGAGGGGAGGAGAGATTAGACTGACCACATGTTCTCATGGGCTGCTTGCTATTCAGTGCTGTCCTCGCTTCATCCGCTGACTGTGCGGAGCTGAGGCTGGTGCTTCGAGGCCCGACAGGGGACTAATATATATATAATTATATATACCAGAGAGCTCCACGGCGTGGCGCACATAATAGTCCAAGAAGGTTCCTTTACACACCTTATATAGAACTGTATGGAAAGTTATAGCCATTTCAACATTAATGCATCCCTAATTTTTGGGCCTTTTCAACCACATCATAAAAGGAGGTACTACTGCGACTTGTGAGGTGTTCGCATTGCAGACCAGTTTCCGTCAATGACGTCCAATGGAACATTTATACACCGTCGCTAAAAATTTTGCGACAGTGATTTGCATTGCTTGGGCTCAAAAGGCCCCGGCGCACTACACCCATCCGTCCACCAGAGGTCAATGTTGCGCAGTGTAAAGTCCCTGCCGGTCTGAAATGAGTCATTACCATGTGAAGAGGGTTAAGCCTCGGAGAGACTGGCTCTTTCTGTTTACTACTTGTGTAACTCGGGCTGCTCGCACCAGACCGCCAGGCACACAAACCTCCCCGGCGAGAAGGACACAAGTCGAGTCCCGACGAGCCTCTACCTCAAACATTTTAAGCCCCCGCCACCACGTGGAGAGCCTCGACCCAGCAGACTGACGTCATTCTCTTGCAGCAAACCAACACCTCATCTGTTTTTATACTTGGGGCAAATTACCCTCCATTTGCTTAACAGACGCACACACACATGTTTTTTTCCACCCTCCTATATAAAACCAACCTGTTGAGGAATGGGTCGGAGCTGTTGGCCGTCATGGTGCGGGCATCTTGGGCCATCGGGGAGGACACAGGGTTAGGAGTGCCCCCATCCTGCTCCATGCTGGTGGGCAGCTGATTCCGTAGACCCAGCTCCTGTAAAAAAAATAAAAAAAAAA
The DNA here is from genome assembly GCF_963971535.1 of Notolepis coatsorum. Taxonomy (NCBI): domain Eukaryota; kingdom Metazoa; phylum Chordata; class Actinopteri; order Aulopiformes; family Paralepididae; genus Notolepis; species Notolepis coatsorum. Next base: position 291,384,972 of record NC_140165.1, on the reverse strand, counting down.
TAAAAACAGGGTCACTCTGGGAGCTTTGCTTTTACCCTCATCTCAGAACTTATATATACACGCGTCATCCAATACACACGTTAGTAAAGAAACACGTCGTCAGCGTACGCCGAACGAGCCCATCACTATTCCGTGCCGGGTGTGCGTACATGTATGTGGCGTGGTGTGCATCCCCTTCCCTGCCAAAGTCACGCTATAGAATATTAAATCTGGGGATATACATATGCCATCATCAGGTTGCCTGGACATCTCTCTCGCTCTCTCTCTCTCTCTCTCGCTCTCTCTCCCTCTCGCCTCAACACTCAAGAGTTTCCAGTTACGCAGGAGACAGATTTGTTTTCCATACATGCAGATATTTATGCTGCCGGGGTAAAAACCCCCAGGGCCTGAAGTCACGCTTAAATCCATTCCCTATATGTCCTTGAACAGCAGGGGGGGGGGGGGGGGGGGACGTCTCGCCGGGTGTCACCACCTCTGCTGTGGATCTCACTACGCTTCTCCTGGGGCTCAAGGACGATACCTAACTAAATGGAGTCAGCTCTGTAGGGTGACCTTTTTCTTAGCAAGAGAACAACTGACTCTAATAGTTAGTAAAAGCCTTTATTGGCTGTGGATAAAAAAAAATATTTTTTATTATTATTTTTTTTAAACAGTAGACACTGTTTTTCCATGGACTTTCCCTAAAAATGATCGCCTTTCAATAGTTCTATGAAAATACACTTTCTCTCTCTCCTCTGATCTTTTCCTACGGTTCATATTTCAGATGCACCGTCTACACCTTTCAGATGTACTACTGGCTACAGCAGCACCTGAAGGTGTTTCCCCTTTTGAGCAACAAGACAAGACCTATCCGTGTACCCCCCCCCCCCCCCCCCCCCACACACACACACACACAAACTCAGAAGTAAACAATCTGGTTTTGATTAAGGAAGGGATTATGAAGGCCACGTACTGTAAACATCCGTTTGTAAATCTCTCTTTCCCTGCGTGACTGACAAGTGACAAGAGACAGTGGCGCTGGGTCGCCAGGCGGGCGGTTAGCGTGCAACACCTTCAACGCCCCTCTTCACACCTTTTACCATGCAGGACACATTCGGGTGTGGCAGGTACTGCCAAGAGATGCAACTCTCACTGCCAACAGACCCCCCCCCCAATTTCACAATCCCCTTCTGATATAATGGTCCAGTTATCTTCTGTAGTGCGTGTGTGTGTGTGTGTGTGTGTGTGTGTGTGTGTGTGTGTGTGTGACTGTGTGTACAGGGGTAGGATGTACTCATGACAAACACAACCTGTTGGACTGGCTCCAAATACAGTCATGACCTCACTAATGGAGGATCTGAGGGCATCTGAATGATTGACACGTTCAGGTTATTAAAAAGGTCCAAAGCGTGTGCATGAGCCATGAACTTTCAACTGCATGTGTCAGGCATCAGCAAGTATGGCCAGGCAGTCTGGATGTGGGAGTTGATTTATATAATAAAATCAATAGACATAATTTGGCTACATGACATTGAAAAGTACCAGGGCTTAAATAGTTAGGTAATGCTTTTTCTTTGAATCAGTGCGTGTTGCATTATTTTATTTTATTTGGAGGGATGCATTTAATTTTTTTTTTGTATTGTATAACCCTCTCTCCTCATTTGTATTTATTTGGTTTTCATGCAGGTAAGCCTGATGCAACTGCTTCAAAAGCACTTAGTGTTTCACAAGAGAGGACAGTGGACATTGTATTTCTCTCTCCCATCCCCCGCACACGCCCCCACCCACACACACACACACGCCCCCCCCCCCCCACACACACACACACAGAACAATCAGTGACAGTCGGCATGACAAACAGAGCCACCGGAAACCTCGTTCATAATCATAAAGCTCAGTTTCTACTGATGTGCCACAGCCTTGAGTAAACTATCCAGTTAGACTCTGGCACACTGTGTGTGGGCGTGGCAGCGTGGTGACACATCGTCGGCAGGAAGTGATCGAGTGACCGCCGGTGACTCACTATCCTTCATTGTAGCGTTGCAGCAACAGAATAAACTACTTTAAAAAAAAGGAGCAATACAATTCAAAGATGGGAAAGCGGTGTTGTGCATTCTGGGGGTGTAGAGCCGCTGACCTGAGGGGCCTGCTCTACCATTCTGAGGGTCTAGAGCTGCTGACCTAGAGCTGCTCTACCATTCTGGGGGTCTAGAGCTGCTGACCTAGAGCTGCTCTACCATTCTGGGGGTCTAGAGCCGCTGACCTGAGGCCTGCTCTACCATTCTGAGGGTCTAGAGGTGCTGACCTGAGGGGCCTGCTCTACCATTCTGAGGGTCTAGAGCTGCTGACCTAGAGCTGCTCTACCATTCTGGGGGTCTAGAGCCGCTGACCTGAGGCCTGCTCTACCATTCTGAGGGTCTAGAGGTGCTGACCTGAGGGCCTGCTCTACCATTCTGAGGGTCTAGAGCTGCTGACCTGAGGCCTGCTCTACCATTCTGAGGGTCTAGAGCTGCTGACCTGAGGCCTGCTCTACCATTCTGAGGGTCTAGAGCTGCTGACCTGAGGCCTGCTCTACCATTCTGAGGGTCTAGAGCTGCTGACCTGAGGGGCCTGCTCTACCATTCTGAGGGTCTAGAGCTGCTGACCTGAGGGGCCTGCTCTACCATTCTGAGGGTCTAGAGCTGCTGACCTGAGGCCTGCTCTACCATTCTGAGGGTCTAGAGCTGCTGACCTGAGGGGCCTGCTCTACCATTCTGAGGGTCTAGAGCTGCTGACCTGAGGCCTGCTCTACCATTCTGGGGGTCTAGAGCTGCTGACCTGAGCCCTGCTCTACCATTCTGGGGGTCTAGAGCTGCTGACCTGAGCCCTGCTCTACCATTCTGAGGGTCTAGAGCTGCTGACCTGAGCCCTGCTCTACCATTCTGAGGAGTCTAGAGCTGCTAACCTGAGGCCTCTGGCGGAGCAGCTCCTGTTGCTTCAGTCTCAGTCTCTCCTTCTCCATCTGCTGCAGCCTCATCTGGTTGTTGTTGCCCCCAGGACTCCGCTGTGCGGGCTGGGCGCCTTCACTGGGGCACTCTGGGAGATCCTCTGCTGGTTCAGGGCTGCAAGGGGCGACAAGAACACAGTTCAAATCCACACAGGTCAGTACTTCACATAAGGTACAATGTTCTTTAAAAAGAAAAAAAAACACAAACATCGCTGAAAAAGAAACCGCGATTACATTACACAACTGGCTTCCGATAGCTGGTACGGCGGACGCTCGCCTGCACCTTAAAGACACACGGCATAACGAGTAGGACAACTCCGGGCAGTTTGTCAATGAGATGAACGATGCGTGGAGACTAGAGCCCGTGCAGCAGGTTGTGTGTAGGACAGGGAAGCGGAGTCCTGACAAAGACATCTTCAAAGTCTCAATCAACCGCTATTCCAGTCAGACCTGCTTCCCTCCCACTCCCTAGGACTAAGACAGGCTTTGTTGGTTTTGTACACTCGCATTAGTCATGAGAGATCTGTGTGTGCGTTACGTTTCCACTCTCTAAACAAATCACAGGTCGTCATCATCCCTTCCAAGACCGTGACCACCGCGCCCCGGAACCTGACGCCGTTTAAGCCACGAGAGCGCGCACACTTCCGCGCGTATTAGCCCATTAACGCAATGAGAGCGTCGACTCGCTCAAGCGATTACAACAACGGCGCATTTCGCACGCGTCAACGCCAAAGACGGCGAACACATTCGCGCTTCAAAGCCGTACATTTAAAGCTTTGCACCCAAAGTAGCGCTGATTAGAGTAGAGAGTTTCAAAGCAGTATCGCTGAACCAACCGCATCCAGTGCAAACAAGCGGACCACTCCTTCTTCCATATCAATCCAAACAGATGTGTTTTGAATACCTGTAATGCAGCTGTTCCCCTGAGAGATATGTGCTATTCTTTACACCAGTGTGTGTGTGTGTGTGTGTGTGTGTGTGGGGGGGGGGGGCTAATAAACACAAGGGAAAGGGCTGCATCTAATTGCCGCAATCTCTATGCATGCATGCAAAGTAGGTCACACATTTCTATCACCGGAGTAAAAGAAGAGAGAACCCTAACGTGCCCAAGCTCTAGCTAGGGGTGTTACTGTAACGGAACCAATGAGGATCCCTGTTTACTTTATGCGCTGGAGGCACCGATGGAAAAACAAAAGCCTTGATAGGGGCGCAATTTTCATGCCGTGCTGCCTTTTCTCTGCCTGCGTCCCGCCCGCCCCGGCTCCCCTCTCGTCACCATTCAATCACTGTCTGTTTACACTATCTCAGGGGCTGAATGAGGCATGGCTCTGGGCTCACCCTGGGAAGCTCCGGAGGCCCAGCCCAGCCCCCAGTCCTCACTGACACACCCCCCCCACCCACAAACACTGCCCCCCACCCACCACACACACACAGACCCTTCCCACCCACAAACACACACACAGACATTGCCCCCCCCCCACCCACACTGCCCCCCCCTGACACACACACACACTGCCCCCACCCCCCCATGACACACACACACACAGACACTGACCCCACCACACACACACACACACACACACACACACACACACACACACACACACACCAACCAAGGCTTTGTAAGAGTGTGTGTTGCTTCTCTCTCTCCGCTCCTTATCTCTGTCAGATACGGGGCCTTTGTGGCTGAATCTCCCCACCATCAGGGCACCATTAGCCGTTCCCAGAAGGGGCAGAGGTGCTCTCGCTGTGTCGGGGCTCTGGTGAGACACGCAGGCTTTGAAGAGCCCAGACTCAAAGGCAACAAGGAAGGCATATTATGGACAGAGAGATCTACAGATTAAAAAAAAAACAATGCAGAAAGCACGACTAAAAAAGACAACGAAGAAAAACACAACACAGCAAACGAGTCTTTCTACGAGAGTTTCCAACTAATTACAAAGCCTGGGACTCCCCCCCCACACACACACACACACACACACACCACATTACCGGGAGGAGAACATGCACACACACAACAATGAGCAGGGCAACTCCAGAGCAGTCCCTTCAATCTGGGATCCAGATAGGAGGGAAAGCACAGGTTGAGTTCAGGGCCACAGTGATAGCGCAGCGAGGGGAGGCCGTCCCCGGCCGAGCGGAAGGCAGGGCAGGGCAGGACCGCGGGGGTGGGGGTGGGGCCCGTGCGAGGGTGGCGATAGGGTGGTCAGCCTGGGTGAGATAAGGGCCGACAAGTTAATGCCGTCTGCCTTTTGTCTTCTCGACGCTCGCCGAGCCAGGCAACACGAGGCCTGTGTCAGAAGGACATCACACTGGCAGGCCGCGTTACAACAGAGGAAACTCCTGGGGCAGGGCAGGGCAGAGCAGAGGGCGTGCCAGCACTGGCATATAGTGCTGGATATATGGCCAGGGCACAGCACCTTTAAAGCCTCTGTAAATATTTGTCCTCTGTCAATTGAACACGTTTTGAAAAGAAAGGCCTCTTAGTAGACGGTTGTGTTTGTCGTCTAAGAGATACGAGTGGCGAAATACTAGGGAGGCGATATAAACTATTGTTATCATGACGTATCCTGGCGAGGGCTGCCGGGGGGTCAAAGCACTCTGGGGTTTCACTCGCAGACTTTGAAGTGAATCAGGCAACGTTGTTTATCAACAGAGTGGGGCGAGAGACATTCGACCACACAAAGAGGAACCGGGAATGGAAACTAGGGGGGGTTTTCTCGTTCTCAAAAAAACTAAAACAAGAATGACTTTTATCGATGAAATTATGAGCCTTTTCGAATCGGGTCGTAATATAAATATAATAGAAAAAAAAACTAAAATAATAAAAACAATGCGTTTGCCAATCTTCTCTTCTTCTCGGCCCCGTGGGAAGCGCTCGGGGGGTCTGGTAAACTGCCACGCCGCCGGCTTCTCCACGCGCCTCTGGAAAAGATGAGTACTTCACGAGTGTGACGTCATTCAGCGCCAACAAGGTGCCAACTTCTCCGCTCAAGTGCTACGGCAGCGCGGGCAGAACAACAACGTCACATGACGGATAGCGCTGAGGTTCGACAGGCTCCTGCATGGAGGCTTCAGACATGGCTCAACATCCACATCTCAACGTCCACAACAGACGCCTCTCAACGTCCACAACAGACACGTCTCAACGGCCACAACAGACGCCTCTCAATGGCCACAACAGACACGTCTCAACGGCCACAACAGACACATCTCAACGTCCACAACAGACACATCTCAACAGACACGTCTCAACGTCCACAACAGACACATCTCAACGTCCACAACAGACACATCTCAACGGCCACAACAGACACATCTCAACAGACACGTCTCAACGTCCACAACAGACACATCTCAACGGCCACAACAGACACATCTCAACAGACACGTCTCAACGTCCACAACAGACACATCTCAACGGCCACAACAGACACATCTCAACAGACACGTCTCAACGTCCACAACAGAGAACAGACACGTCTCAATGTCCACAACAGACACGTCTCAACAGACACGTCTCAACGTCCACAACAACAGACACATCTCAACAGACACGTCTCAACAGACACGTCTCAACGTCCACAACAACAGACACATCTCAACAGACACATCTCAATATCCACAACAGAGGAATCGACAACAACCGCCTCCCATCTCTCATGTGCACGTCGATATATTTAGGGCCCTCGACTGAAGACATCCTGATGAATAGTAAAATAACGACTTTCTCGACTTATCGATTAAATCCGACAAATTGTGTTTCACCCTCCCCCACACGCAAATCGTGCAGAAGGACCTCTTTAAACCTAGTTCTAGCCAGAGATGCGCTCAGGAAATAAGTCAGCGTGGAAAAGAAAAACATAAAAAAATTACTAACAAAGTCTTGGGTCGACGACTAAGACCGAGCCGACCAGATTAGTCAGTTCATCGACTTAAAAAGAGGCATCTCCTTCCAGTGCTTCAAGTGTGGATGAAGGTCTGCAGTATACCCCACACAGGCCGGCCCTCCTCTTTTTGAACGGAGCTCCAGGGCAGCTATGGCTTGTTCCCCCGCTCACCACCTCCCTGGATGGGATGCAATGCTTATCCCGTCGGCCTTTCCCCTCTGTTCCACCCCCCCCCCCCCCCCCTCTCTCGCCTCTGCCTGCACAGCCCCCCCCCCCCCCTCCCCCTCTCACATTGGACTTCTTTGACTGAGAAGGTCTGGAACAGATTAAGAGTTGGACCACAGAATAAAGAGGCCTGGCACAGATTCAAGTCTGTCTGGAGCGGAGGCAGAATGGGGCCGTGCCTGCGCAGGGCCTCACGCAGGGGGGAGAGCCAGCCGGCAGCAACCCCTCCGTTAAAGGTGCTCCGCTGCTTTTCTTCTCAGAGCTCAAATTAGCCTCCATTATCGAAGCAGCTGGGTTATGATTGGAGAGAGACACAACGTAGAAGTGGTGTAGGGAGCTCTTGGAATCACAACAGTCTCGCAAGCAGGAAGGAGGTTTTTGAGTTGAGGAATTCTTGCCAAGAGAAAGTTCCACTTTCACTGCGCATAGTCGTACTACGCGGAACATCGAGTAACGTAGCGCAAGTGTACTACATTGAGGGGCCTTACTAATTAGATCAACAGGTACGGGGAGGGGGGGGGGGGGGGGAGAGCCATTAGGTAAAATGACAAAAAAAAGTATTATGTATACAAATATTGGACAGTTAATGTCTGACAAAATGGGAAATGGCAGAGAATGGGTTAACATTCTCCCCCTCTCTTACCCGCACACACACAGGCCCACCAGGCCTGTGTGTTCAAGACTTCTAAATCTTCAAAGAGCTTAACCCATCAGAGCCGCCTCCTCTTCCCAGCTGCCCCTCTCCCCTCTCTCTCTTTTACACTACTCCGCCCCACAGCCTCAGAGTGGGGCGCGCATTTACTTGCACAGATCTGCTCTTTTTTTTCTTCTTCTTTTTTCTTTTTTAAGTGTCCTGGCTTGGTAACAATACTGCTAAAATTAAACAAGATAACAGGGCGGGCGCTTGTTCACACATGTTGCCTTTGTGAGCGGGGTTGAGCTTCCCTGGGGAGCGGTGCTGTAATGAACCGACGGCACCTCAAGCGTAAATGAGTCACAATGACATAAACAGAAACCTTCATCTCGGTGTGTAAGCCTTCCTGGCACACAGAGGGATTAGCTCATTCCCATGGCCAGAGACAACTCTCACCACATGTTACCTGGGTCTGGTGCTACTTGCAACCAGCAACCAGCGAGCACTAACTTAGCCTGGGGGGATTAACGGGGCAACTTTAGCTGCTGCTGTAATAAAATGGCTAACAAGTTGGTTTAAGCTGGGTTTGTTGCTGTTTTTTTTTTTTTCTTCCTTCTTTCTACTCCCCAGTGTTTTTCTACTTTCTACTCCCACGAGTGTTGAGGATATGGGTAGATGGATGATACTGACATGGTTTTTTAAGAAGACACGGCCCGATTAGTCACTGCTACACCGTGTAGTGTAATTTCGCAATGGTTGCAGTGATGCGTGTTTTGTGTGGGAGTTAGCCAACGTATCGGTGACGGCTCAGTATTGGTAAAAAAAGGTGAATTGCTTTTTAGATAATTAAGCAATTATGCAACGCTTCCAGAGCATTCACACTTAGTGCAACGACATAGCTGTTGAACACCAAAGACTGAATTTGGGAAATATGAAAAATTTATTAGAAATATATATATATTAAAGCTGCATTGTGCAGTTTTGGGAAGAAATTAATTACCTCTACGATAATTAAGTTACAAATTGCTCTAAATTAGCTTCTAAAAACGACACAAATCCAAAGAAATAACCTCTTGAAAAACAAAGTGAACCAACACCGTGCTCAGAAGATGCTTCTCTGGTAATGGTGTCTGGGAGGACAGGAACACTGCAGCCACACAGATCATTCTAGCTTTAAAACAGCGTTCTAGTTCCACCTTTTTAGACACTTCATCTATTCCAATACTTCAATTTGGACTTTCCAGAGGTTAACCCCCACCGTCCCCAATTACACGGTGCAGCTTTCATTAATATCGACATGTGACATAACACTATCAATGTCCTAAAACTAGAGTGTTTTAGTCGATTAATCTGTAGCGATTCACTTGTGTGTTCGGTGTTGAGCTCACCGAAGCGCGGGTCAAGTCGCGGATCCAGCCAGGAGGTGGTCTTATTCTTGTGGTTGATGTAGTAAATTTCCCCTCTGAGGTAATGGCTTGTTCCCAGCCGTCGGGAAGAGGACCTGAGGGAGGCCAGGCAAAGGTCAGGCTGTGGGGGAGACTCGGCTAGTACACTCACTGCTCTGGAAGACCCAGTTTCTGGGAAACAGCGCTGAATCACGGAGTGATATTGAACAGATGAGGAAATTAGAGCAATATGACATGGGACTTAGCTATAAACAAACCTGAAGCTGGATGCGTGGTGTTTATGCAAGATTATCATTATTAATATTGGTATTATAGTATGCGTATCATTATCATACACATGCATCAGAAATCTGTACGGGTGAAAGGCATGTCCACGGGCGAGTAAAAGCTCATCGCTTTTCACATTTCAGTTATTTAAAACACATCGTTTTTGTGTTATTTTTCCCTCTGAAAACGGATAAGCCTGCCTATCGATAAACAGGACGAGAGAAAGAGATCGACTTCTTCCCGACCTCGTGAGAAGCCAGGTAAGAGCGGTGATTGGCTGAGAGTGTACTGTAGAAGCACGGTAACTATAAACTGAGCGGCCAATCGGGGAGCTCCCAAACATGTGGGACAGGACTAGTCACGTTCTGTCTCTCTCTCTCTCTAACCCCACCTCAGGGCAAATTCCACCTGCTTGGACAGAGCTGAGACTCACCGAGCCCCGGTGACAAGTAACAACTAGAAACGCTCTTGACTTCTTTGCTGTAACGTCGAGTCAAAAAAATTAAAAAATAAAAATAAAAAAGTCCAAAATCCAATAGTTTAAGACACATATCAAGAAATCACGGTGTATCGGTATAGAATAATCGCAAGTTTAAATGCTGGGACACATTCTGACATATGTCACTAGTCTTTAAAAAGGCCCACTCCCGGATTTATTTTTGTTGACGACCATATATACATTAAGGGTTACATTCACATACATACTGAAAGCGCTTGATATGCAGATGGTACGTATGCTATTTCGAAACTCCGCCCCCCATCATAAATCTAAATAGGTCTGTTATACTCCAATGTCTACAAACATTACCAACATAAACAAACCTATCACAGCCCCAAAACACAGCAAAAACTATTTAAAACTCTTATGCAACTCGTCTACCGGTAGTCCTCAAATCAAGAGCTCAGACGATCAATTAGATAATGAAAATAAGTCTCCATTCTTTTCCATTTTGAATGGGGCTGCCCAAGTTTTTGGATCACGGATTGGGCCTTTAGCTAGTCATATAGGCGAACAGGCGTTCGGGGTGGTTTACCCACCGCTGGCTGGATTCATGATGTTCTGCTGCTGCTGCACTGGCGGAGGGCTGGTGGGCGCCGCTTGGTTCATCTGGAGGAGCGCCTTGCGAGGGTCCTGCCAGGTGGTGGACTGGTCGAGGTGGCTGAGGAGAGAGCAGACAAGAGGGAGATATAAGTCAACACGTACCTCGTGATACCATCGCTGTGGGGCTGGTCCCCGGAGCTTCCAAGCTTCAGTGGTAATAATTGACTAATGAATAATCAAAAGCTACCAATCTTCCCGTTTTTTTTTTAATAAATAAATAAGAAAACAAAGCATTTGTATGGTGATTTTGACATTGATTACCATGGGAGCGACTGAAGCTTCGTAGTATTCGGGTCAGCCGTACATAATGTGCATACGATCCCTTAACCCTAGCAGTGGTAGTGCCATGGTCTACCCTTTCACACAGGACTAGTGTGCCATTTGTTTATATGATATGAATGAATTGATATGACTATATATATACACATGGTCAGACAACAATGACCATGCGTTTATTCATATCCAGAATCAATATTAGAAAGGTAAAAGAAAATCAAGTCACGTGGGAAACTAATAACTCTGAGCAGTTTCAACAAACATATGAACAAACACATTAAATCTACCTCTGACCAGGGATGTCCGGAGACCACTTCTTTTCAGACCAAGTACAAGTACTTACATTGTGTACTTGCTGATACAGAGTACCGATATGATTCATTAATAACGCCATTACAGTTTTAAAAATTACTTTGAAAACATGTTTTATGTTATTCCTCACTTACTGACTAACATGACGTTGTTGCCGACATTCTAAGTAAAAATAATGTAAAATCATAGAAATATACAACATTCAATTTAGTGTTTTCCTAAACAAACATGGCACTGTAGTATCGGAGTAGTTTTACAAGTATAAAGGGCACAGTATCGGACCAGATACCAATACTGGTATGGGTATCAGGACACGCCTACCTCTGGCCACATTTGATATCAGAAGAGGCTGTGTAAAAGCTGTGATACACATGGCAACATTACAGGTGATTTTAATGGACAAGTACAACCAACGGGTCTTGCTTCATGGCATACTCATTCTGTATCATATCTACATTGATTATGCCCGTCTCCATCCATGTAGCCTGCGCTCCAGATGACATTATGAATGAATACACCAACGGCAGCAAACACATAGCTTTCTTCTACAGGACGTGGAATTCCCAGATTTTGTCTTGTTTGGATACAGACCGTTGAACAGAATTCAATGTATACAAGAATGTGTAAATAAAAAATAAAAAAAAAACTGGCTTTGTCAAGAAGCTTTTTTTCAAGTATGAAAAGAAAGTGCAATTAATTGAATGAAAAGGTAAAACATTGAAAATAAAAAGATTAAAAGTACTAAACAAAAAAACTTAAGCAGACTGCATAAAAATAAACATGACTGGTCACAAAACAACTGTGAGAACATCAAAAACACTGGTCGCTCCATCTATTATGGCTGGTCTTTGCCAGGGGGGGAAGGGGGAGGGGGTTGCCACATTGTCTTGCATTCTGTGAGGGCATTGATAATTAGTGTTTTGTTGGTACTTGTTGCTTGATTAAGATGGAAAGGTAATACAGGAAACCTTACTCTCCCGAGCGGGACCTTGTCTATTGAGTGGGGGGGGGGGGGGGGGGGGTCAGTCCCAGGCCTCAACGCAGGGGGTCTTTTTTTCTTCTTTCCTGGAAGCAGCTCGGACACCATGGAGTGTCAGGGGCTTTAACAATGTGGCGCCACATTTACAAAGCTTTCACCTGCTTCACAAAGACTCAGACTGAGCTACGACCCCAAAAACACCACTATTCACTTGGTTGGTGTTTTTTTGTTTTTGTTGTGCGTGTGTGTTTTTTTTTAGTTTTTTTTAAGAGACCCTCGCTTTCACGTGGCTACAGTACTCAAGACGCCCGATTATGCAACGTGTCACAAAAGTGATTAATTTATTTCAAGACGTGTAATTATTCCAATACACACACACACACACACACAAAAAGACAACAGAATTCAAATCAGTTATTCACAGAGGCGTGATAACCTGTCAGCGAATCTATAACTTGTGTGCCACAGAATAAACACGCTCTTTTGCAGACGCGCAAACTGCACAATATCCTTTACAGATCATGTGACCCAAAAGTGCCATTTAGCCCATATTCTGCAGCAGCTGGAGCAAAGTGTGAGATTCAGAGTTTCTCTTGGCCTCTGTGGTAATCCCACAGCCTGCCTGTCTGCTCTCTGTCCCAACCCAGAGAGGAGAGAGAGAGAGAGAGAGGGCCTGACTCAGCACTCCTCCCCCTACACAAAGCAACCCATTTTGAAGCCCCCTCTTGTTTATGCTTTACTGATCAAAGGAGCTGCCAAATCCCCCACCAACCCCTCCCCCCGACCGACCCGACACACACACACACACACACACCACAAACCAAGCAAAATAGCTCCAACTCTGCTCAGACTGAAGGGGCCCCTTGAGAAGGGTCACAGGGGGGCGGAGAGAGAGACGACAACAGTGAGAGAGAGAGAGAGAGAGAGAGAGAGAGAAAAAAACAAGTACGGAAGCAATCCCTCAGAACTCCATTGGCTGCATGAGTTGCTGTGGTCCTGTTACACTCCCCCCCCCCCCCCCCCCCCTGCCCCCCCTCTCCTCTTCCCCACTGTGGAAACTATGACATTTATAATAGAGGGGAGGAGAGAATGGGGCTGGGAGAGTTGGGCTAGCTTGCGCCGGGACAAGGGGGAGAGGCGAGGGTTTTTAAAAACGTAAGCGAGAGGGCCGCACGTCCTGGTACACAGATAGAGCAGAAATATTGCTATTGGAGCGCAGGGCGGCGCAGGGGTGGAAATATATGGAACCTCGGGGTGAACCGACGCAGTAGAGCGCCGCACATAAATACATTTTATGGAGAGGGGAGCGAAAGTAGTGCTTCGTTCAGCAAAAGATGAAAGTACAGATATGTATCCGTCACTCACTGCATTAGTCCAGACTCCATTCTTTTGTTTTTTTTTAGTCATCTTGGTTTGACTTGGGGTCGTCTCTCAAAGCTCATTTTGGACTTGGGACTCGTCTGGGTCTCGTGTCCATTTTGACATGGGGACGTGAAAGAACGTTTTCTTCTCGTCCTGCTCTGGAATAACACGATTGGCTGCCTTCACTCCACAATGAAGGCTTAGTTTTGGCTCCGCTGATATGGAATGTTGAGCATCTTTTGAACATTCTCCTTCTGATATGATATATATATATATATATATATATATATATATATAACACACACACAGAGACACGCTACTTATTCCTCATTTTGGTGTTTGTCAGGAATAGGACCTGGCCTTGACCTGCCGTCGACCCTCCTTTGTACTTGCTGTCGACTCAAACTGGACCTGGTCTTGGAATCAACCGTGGTGGTCTTATGGACTACGGGCGTGCGACGTGGAGCAGGGATATAGCTACTGGAGCACTGGGCACGTTGGAAGTGGAAACATCTAGAAGTCAAAAGTGAGCCAGCGCAGTAGAGTGCTGCACATTAATACTCTAACTTGGACAGCAATGTTGGGCTTCTTTTAGCTAAAATGAAATGAGATATTTAACACGATAACCTCTCTATAATCCCAGACCAAAGAAGAGAGAGGGGGGGGGGTGAGTAAAGAATTTATTTTATTTTATTATTACCACCATCAAAACCTGGGGAATTGGGGTGATGAGACGTACCTAAAAGCTTCCAGGTGAGCTATACGCAGTCCACACACTGTACTCAGAGTTGAGTTGTGGAGCTCGGAGGGAACTCAAAGTGAATTGGGTAAATGAGTTACCAGGCGCCGGTCACTCATAAGCAGGTTTTAAGAGTAAAAGATCATTCATTCATGCTGCCTAACTTAAACCTGCGATGGCTAGTAGCGATACCCAGCACTTGCATCTACAAAACATCTACCAATGTCACAGTAACTTCTGAGACTGGCGACGGCTACCATGGCTATGGCGTTTCACTGTAGTGTTATTGATACCCTGAGAACTGGATGGTGAGCAGACCATTGCTGTGAGTGACCCTTACGAAAATGTCCTTCAAATTAACACAGCCGTTAAAAAAAAAAGGGGCAGCCCTTCTCCCCCCCCCCCCCCCCCCCAGGGCAGTGGACACCGAGTGAACTGGTTATGGTCCAGTTTATGTGTCAGTGCTCTCAGGACCATTTAGGCGCTGACTATAGCCCTAATCCCCGTCATTAGGTCTTTCAACAGACAAGACCCTACACAGTAAAAAATGGCCAAGCAGTGCCGCCAGCGAGGGAACGGCTTCTGGTGCACCGAGACTCCGGGACACTGAACCGTGACCAAGCCGGATCTGGTGCCTCGAGCACAGGGCTTGGTTTTCGCATTTCCAACCGGGGCAGCTGTCATCGCGGTGGCCTGTGGGTTAGGAAAGCATAGAGTGGGACTCCGGATCCACCCAGCCACTCCACATCTCTTTTGACTGATGGCCCAATTATCAAGGCAGTGTTTATTGTGCCAGTGTTATTTATAATGTCACATGCTGGGGGTGGCCAGGCTCCTTCACATGAAGGCTAAACCTGACTTCACTTAAATGACTTGGCACCTATCTGTGGCAGGGGGGCCAAAACTCATCGTCTTTGCTTTATTTACAGTTCTGCATAAATCAACTCAACCTCCCCCCAATTTGTAACTCATCAACACAATTGTAATAAAAATCCAAATGTTTACTTTTCTTTGCAGATTTACATATATACAGTATATATATATATATATATATATATAGGTTGTACATCTTCACTGGAATCCGACTGGCTTGACGTGAAGAACTCACTTGGTGATTTTTTTTTAACTCAGCTGACAAATCAGAGCAAACAAACAGTCCTCCCTGCTTCTGCACACCGGGCACCATAGAGAAAAGAGAGATCATCACTGTTGCGCAGGTAGACTCCGGCTTCACCCGCCTCGAGTGGCAGGACAAAACCGGATTCAATACCAGACCCTACCCGTTTACACTAGAAAAACTCATCCCAGTCTCTTGCAGGCCAGATGTGGAGATGCCCATGTTTTTCTCCCCCTCCACTGCCGCAAATAGGAGCAGAGCAGCCCAGCTATACGGTGGAAACACGCCTCACAGCTGAGATTTGGTCTCATGTTCTAAATGGGACCTGTGGCCCGCAGGAGCTCCACCCAGGGAGTGTATCTGGGCTGGTCGCTGGGAGGTGGTGGGTGCCGGCGACCGGAGGAAGAGGAAGAGGAAGAGGAAGAGGAAGAAGAAGAAGAAGAAGAAGAAGAAGAAGAAGAAGAAGAAGAAGAAGAAGTGCACAGAGGGAGGAGGAGGTGGGATCAGATCAGAGGATCTCGGGAGCAGGACGGGCCACCTCCGCTCTCTAAAAAGATGGCCCAGGATGCCTGGCTGCCTCTCAGTCAGCAGGACATCATCAAGAGAGATTATTATTGGGCCAACCTCTGTGACCCTATTGTGGATTTAAGTTTCCCTTTGAAGGGGGGGGGGGGGGCTCTTCCTATCACCGTACTTACTAACGAAGTAACTAATTCTTAAGATGGGTTCCATAGCCAGTTCCTGCAGGCTCAGGAACTCGTCTCACATTTCTGCTACATTCATGGGCCATTTCCGCCATGTTGTTCATGTTACGTTGCATTTAGATTGTGCCGTTGCCGTTTAAAGATGAAACCTTCTGTCAACATGGAATCTATATTCCGTTTTATGCAATATTTTTGTCTGGAGATTGGGGAAACTTTTATTCACATTGTTACATGATCAAGTAACTCCCCTCGCAAAACTTTAGTTTCAACGATAAACTTCTAAATGCTTTTAAGATAGAAAAAGACTTGTACTATCTATAAATATAAAGACTTGCACCATCTATAAATATAAAGACTTGCACCATCTATAAATATAAAGACTCCATCTATATTAAATACTTAAAAGAGTTATTGCATATCTCATCACGTATACAGAAAACTAGCCTTTCGAAACAAACCGAACCAACGATAAACATAAGATACCACTTTGTAATGGAAATATGGTGGGAGTAGGAGACCACAGGTGACGGTCAACAGCTCCTTTCCAGCTTAAAGGAAAGTGTTTGAAGGATCCAGTTTTTCCCCTAAACACTTTAAATCACAAGTTACTCAAAGATAGAGACTTTGTTTTTCTTTTTTCCAAAAAGGTTAAAATTTCCTTTCCTAAAACTACACAACTACTCTTCACTGAGAGGCACTATCTATCACCTTCAAAAGAAAAAACACTCCATCCACATCTTACAAAATACTGATTCTCTTTTAAACTCTTAATCAAAAGTGTAACCCCGCTCCCGCGAAGGTGCCGAGTGAGTGGTTTTGGAAAGTAGTAGTTTTGGCACAAAAAAAAATAGTCTGAACTCCCAGTTGAGCACATCCATTCCGGGAGTAAAGAAGACATGAAGATGCAACATCTCTGTGGAGATGCCCTCTGCGACAGTGCAGCCATTGATGTCTGGAGTGGAGGTGTTACATCAAGACTTTGGTAAACACACAGGCCTCGACTTTCTCACAGTCCCATTTGTGTACTGAGCTGACAGGGGACCAATGGAACAGGAAGGGGCTTGTCTGTGTGTGGTCAATAAACCCAAAAGTTTGACAAACACAAAGTTGCTCCAAATGAAGGCTTCACACGGGCTTACCCTACCCCCCCCCCCATATGCGAGGTAAGTCTTAATCTTAAGTTTACAGAGAGAGAGAGAGCTAGAGAGAGAGAAAGTCCTGTTACCAGTTCTGGTTTTATTGCATAAACAGGCGTGTGAAGCACTATGGCAACTTCTGTCCTAATGTTAAACTGTTGACTTTTTTTTTTATGACTGTGGTGTTTGTATAGATCGACGCTGATGTAACTCAACATGGACACTGCTCGCATAAGGAGAGATTTCACACAAACGTGCTGCAAATGGAGGACGGCTCGGCGAGGCAGAGGCCAGGTGGTCGACCACTTCAGTTTCATCAGCTGGGTCCAAGTTTAGCGCTTTAACTCGTCGGGAAAACGGTACGAAATAAAAACCACTTCTCGGCCTATAAAAGACTGACATCAAACATGTGCAAGTGCACAAGTAGGCTATTCGTGTCACCTCATGAGAAATCGCTAGATAAAACGGCTAACACCAACAGACAAAAACAAACATAAGCGTGTTTAGTTTTGCATCTCAACTTGTACTATTGTGAACCACAGACATGAACATAAACTCAGTGACCATAGCAGTGTCTCAAATAGGCCTTAACCCACTGAATGCACGTCTCAACAGTACATAGGCTCCCAATAAACACGCCTTTGACAACTAGCTTAAAGTCAATGTATAGCTTCTATTTGTGGCTTCCTGAACATCTGTTATATTAGGCAGAAGTCAAGAGACCTCCTTTAAGAACAGGACAGATTAGTCTGTTTAGTGCTCATTGTTACCTAGGGGCACGTCACTCCACTACCATAAAGTTAACTGCACAACATTAAGATGCTGAAAAGAAAAAGAAACGCATGACCCATGTCAAAAAAGCAAAATGCAAATACAAAAACAAATCTGGCCACACGTATATTATTACTACACCGTGAGAGGAAGAGGAGTCTAGCTACTATTTAGAACCACCATGAGAGGAAGAGGAGTCGAGTTACTATCTAGAAGAACCACCATTTATATAAAAACTAAGAGGTGGCTGGGGGGGGGGGGGGGCTATTTCTTGAAACGTACACCATTTCGGTTTCAGCAACAAAAGGTTCATGACAAGACCGTTTAAAACCAGGGGAGAAAAGTCAAAACATGTTTGCCACCGCACGACTGCACCTGGACGCTGGGTCAGATAATGGCTACTCCTCCACCCAGGCCGACTTCCCATACGGGGTAGCAACTAGTTTTAAAAGCTGCGTTTAATAAGCCACCTGAAAGACTGATTGGTCTTCCTATTTCACTGCCGTGTCTAAATTAGAAACCGTCATTAGTTTATGACCCAGCCCTGGAGACAAGCAGGCCCTGCCCCCCATCCCAGGCACCGAGCAAGGTGACCCAACTTCCCTGCTGTTATAAATCAAAGGCCACGGCGAACTGCTGCAAGAAAAGGAGGAGGAAAGGTCAACAGACTGTGTTGACATTCTTCCAATCTTCTCCTTGCTTAAGGCCTTTTGTTTTTCATGAAACCGGCGAGACAAACCGAAAGCAGGAGTGAGGGCATAATGCCTACTAACTCCATTACCAAAAAAAAAGACATATTTAAGAAAATCTCTCAAAAAAACAGGGACCCTCACTTTCGATACTGGGACTTAAATCACGCCGACGTCACTCGTTTGAACCCAATTTGATGATAATCTCCCCCAAGTCTGGACAAAACTTCACCGTTTCCTCAGTTGTAAAGGAAGCAGTAAAGCTGTAAATAAAGCCGTGCCCCTCTCAACCCCTATCTTTAAACTCCATCTCAGCCATTTGGCTATTTTTGGACGCCTCACATGAGTCTCAACAGCCCTGTGGTCTGAATAAAGTTCACTGTTTCTCCGCAGGGACAAAGGGAGGGCCGGAGTTTCTCTCTTGGCCTCCTCTCCTCAGCAAATCCGACACACGGCTGCCATTTAAACTCCCGTTGACACAAAGCGGGAGGCACCGCACCGTCGCAGCGCGGACGGCCGTCTGCTCCATTCATACCAAAAAGAGTCTTGCTTAAAAAAAAATAAAAAAAAGGAAGTGGGACAACGCTGTTGTGACCGCAGTGCCGTGACTCACCGAGCCATTCATGACTACTAAGTTACTGAGTCAGACCCCAGATCCCTGGAAATGACTCCACACCGCTGAACTAACAAACAACTACTTGACACTCACGCACGCGCGCACACACACACACACACACAGACACACTACCGAGAAGAGAAACAAAAACAGACTTGCTCAGGGAAACACTCCCTCTGACCAAGGGTTAATACATGAATGAAAGGACAACAGCGGTCACCTGAGTGAAATATGAGACTCGTCTCTGCTCTGCTGGCTAGTGGTGACTGACCCCCCCCCTCCTCCTCCTCTCTCTCTCTCTCTCTTTCCCTCCCCGCCTCACAACACTCCTATGTCAGACGACCCGTGTTTCTAAATAGGAGAGTGTCTTTTCCAGCCCCTCTGCTGAGGCTGCCTTTAATTTCAGATGGTATGTCTCTCTCTGCACACTTTGATCTGCGTTAGGTAAAAGCTGCGTCGAGCCGTGTGTTGCACGGCAGCCGTAGAGTCACGGGCGACCCACGGAACAAACCAGACGGCGGCATCGTGTTCCATAACAGATTTAGTAGCCGAATATGAGAAGCTAGCAGACTAGTAGCCCCGACATGGCCACCCTCCCCGGTTTATTTACATAACCTCACGAAAAGGTGTGGAGAGTCCCGAAGTGAGGACACACCGGTGCCCCTTTCTAGGGCTGAACGATTAATAAATTTTAAATCTAAATTGCGATTTGAAATGATGCAATGAGCAAATCGCAAAAAAAAATAAAATAATCGCAATTATTATTTTTTTTAAACCAGGAAGTCCCATTGAGATACAAGATCTCATTTGCAAGTTGTTGTTATTGTTGTAGGAACAGTTTGGGAGAGGGAGGCAAGGGCTTTTAGGCCATGGTTACACTGGGGAATACAGCAACGTTTTTGTTGCTGAATGATTACGTTTGCTGTCCAAGTTTAAAAGAAACGCTGTTTTGGCAGGAAAACGCGTTGTCCTACTGGCAACGCTGAAAAGGTGTTTCCGTTTTGGATACTCGCCAAAACTCGCCGACAAGGTGCCATGTAATCTGTGTGAGCCGGATACGGAGCCGTTGTTGCTCAACACTCATGCGCAGTAGAGACCTGCACGGTTTCCAGTGTTTACAGCAGAGCTGTCCCAAGTAGCTGCGGCTACCATGTGTTGTCAAGTTATTGTTATAAGGAGCCCAGTCCATGCTACAACAGTCTGCATTCCCTTAACAATTGTTTGTATTGAGCCGTATTGTACCCATTCTGCAATCTGTTAAATAAAGTTTACATCCATTAATTCTGCTAGCATTAACGTTACCAAGCTGCTAGCCACAATGCTATACTGTTATAATGGCATATCCCAATCACATTAGCACGTAAGCTAACAAACTTCGCTGCTAGCCACAATGTTATACTGTTATAATGGCATATCCCAATCACGTTAGCACGTGAGCTAACAAAATCGGCGACGATCTTTTTGTGAGACTAAACTCCGCTCTTGGTGGTCAATTGTGTTGATGTTAGTTTTGTTTCATCAACAAATGAGAGGCAGAACACAGTGAATGTATCCGTTTTGTTTATTGCACTTTTATTGCACTTTCTTTGCTGAAAAATAAATGCTACGTTGGCTAAATGGCTCACGCGAGGCATTTAAAGATGGTGGATTGTTGATTTTTAGCAGGAAGTGTATTGGCACATTCAACTTTTCTGATTGGTTGAAAATGGCCTTCATGTTTGAACTACATCGCCACCTACTGCTTTGGCATTGTACTACATGTATATACATCACTGTGCTCAGGAGGCAAAAACGATGTCTAACTTGCCTGCCATTACGTTGCGTTCTGAAAAGTGAAACTGACCCTGAAAACAAAACGAAAACTGGCCGTAGTGTAACCGCAGCCTTAGATTGTGTGTTGTGAAGTTTAGACTTCAGAGAGTAAAGTACAGAAAAAAAGGTACCGTTGGGTACCAGTATCGATTCCCAGGTAAAAAGAAACATTTTCAGGCTCTGTGTCCCGAACAGACCCACCGTGTAGGCCAGATGCAAGCCGCATTTTACAATAAACCTCTGTGGGGCTGCTTAATTTTTTATTTATTATTATAATCGCAAATTTTTATCGCAATCGCAATATCTGTCAGAAAAATCGCAATTCGATTATTTCCCAAAATCGTGCAGCCCTACCCCTTTCCCACCACCGATATGGAGTACCAGTCCAATCAATTAAGTTTCACTGTTAACCCTTTCACTACCACACTACAGAAAGTTAACCTTTCACTACCACACTACAGACAGTTAACCTTTCACTACCAACCGTCTGTAGTGTGGTAGTGAACGGGTTAACCTTCTGTAGTGTGGTAGTTAAAGGGTTAACCCTTTGTCGTGTGGCAGTGAAAGGGTTAACATTCTGTATCGTCTCATTGAAAGGGTTAACCATTTGGTAGTGTGGTAGTGAAAGGGTTAACAGTACAGAATACTCTCTTAACATTATGTGTCATTCATTAAGTGCTGAAAAATCATAGTGGCTTTTGCTTTCATTTCTGAAATGTTACACATGGCTCTTGGTATCAGGTTCCAGTACTGGGAACTATTTTATCCTGGTATCGAGCCCATTTAGCCGACGCTTTTATCCAAAGTGACTTACAAGTTCTGTACGACAAGTCAGCAGGAAGGGTACAACTCTAGCTGAGTAACAATGTTCATCAAACCGTTTTGAAACTTGGGTGCTGCAGTGTCGAGTGCATACTAGTAGTAGATACATATTAGTATAGTCGGTAGTAATATAGGCCAGGAAGATTATTTAGTGGAAGAGTGCATGATGAGTAGAAGTAAGAAGGTTAGGTTCTCTCAGTATCGGTATCGTTGCATCCCTAATCCTGAAGTAGACGAGACACTTCTCCTCTCTGTGCTTCCTCTCATGTAAGAAAAGTCTGGAATCCCCTTGAGATAGAGGATGTTTTCCTAAGACTCCTCACACATAAGACACATCCGCTGATCTCCAAGGGAGTCGTGATGACTCGGGACTCAGGGAGTCGTGACATGCCTCAGCCCCCTCAAGTGTCTCCGGCCACCTGGTCAATCTTGTGACATTTAACATGCATGGCAGGGACTTAATTTGTGTACCAATACTGTGGTTGCAGGACTGTTTTGTCTTCGGTACAAAATGTAGTGACTATCGCCAAAAAAAAAAGATGATTGTCATTATTATGCAACAAGAAGAATCATTAGATACACATTATAAAACAGCGACTGAAATTGTTCTGCGATTTATTTTTCGAATTGAATAATAGGGTTATATATATATGTTTTTTTTTATATATAAAATTGCCTCATTGCCTGGGAGTGCATGAGATCAGTCAGTCTCCAAACATTTGCAGTGATCCTGTGAAATGTCTGTGAGAATAGCTTTTCGCTTTTCTCTCTCTCTCTCCCTCTCCCTCTCCCTCTCCTACCCCCAATCCTTTTAACAATTTCAGAAGAACCTCCCCAAGAATGGGACAGATGTTCTCCAGATGTGAGACCTTCAAAACATCTGGTTCTGAAAGCGTTCTTTTTTTGTATCCCAGTAAATTTGAGGGCTATCATGTTTTTCAGACCCTCACTGGTCAGAAAGTCAAGATTTTTTTTTTAAAGATTTAAGATTTTTTTTTAAAGATTGACAACATTTTGTATCAATAATAAGAATGGGGACGACGGGTTAATGTCAAACCTCACACACACTTGGAACGTTTTTTTAAAACTGGAACATTTCATAATAACCACAGTTTGGCTATGGTTGGACGAGATAATTTGTTTATATGATGCAATACACTACATGGAAAAAAACAACCATCTCAGCACTACAGAGAATAAAATATATCAGAGAGCATAAAAAACTAAAACAACAACAGAAAACAGAAAGAGAAAAAAGCTACCGATACAACTCTGTGACGAGAGAGAAGGTTCTCTCGTCTCGCTGTCCTAGCCTCTGGTGGAATTGCTATCTCCAAAGTTTACTTTGGATCCTTGATGTGGAAGAGATCCACTCCTTAAGGAGATGGGTTTTGCAGACATGCCTGCCTTTTGCTGTCTGGGGCGGCTACAGTGGTCCATTGTTTCTCCTGAAATCTGAGCCCCAGAAGAAGGAACACCAAATTCACCAGTAACTCTACAGAGCTGTCCTCTTTGCAGAGGTCACCAGAGATAATAGCCTACAGTTCAAGTAGCCCAAAGAGTACTGTACATTGACCACCGTAGACCCGGCGTGGCAGATGCTCACGTCTGTTGACAAAAGTGTTTTACCCGCAATTGAAGTTCACAGACAGAGAGTGTACGTGGATTGACACATGTCAATTTGACAATAATCATTAGGGATGGAGAGGGGAAGGAGAAAGGTAAGAGAAGGAGAAAGAAAACAAACACGACTGACAGCGGTGATAGTGCACTTACTTGAGAAAGTATCTCTGGCCAGAGGCGGTCTTGGCCATCTCCCACCCAGGGGGCAGGGGCACGTCATCGGGGATCTCATAAGACGACTGTCGGAGGTGCTGTGGGGAGGACCCCGGTGGGGGCATGCCAGGCAGCGAGCCGGGGGAGACAGCGCCCAACTGGAGGGAGGCGGGGGACGAGTGTGCACGGACATGGTGGGGAGTGAGAGCGCCCGCACTCCCAGCATCCGTACTGGTCTATGTTGGGGGGGGGGGGGGGTGGACAGATATTTTAATTATGAACGTGATTCAGAAAACCAGAGGTCTGAAATCTGAATGTATCAACAGTCACTGGCAAATCAATAAGAATGGCTAAACCCTAGGTCCTATGTGGGCTGTTATGTTAATTTTTGCATTTTCTGCAACCAACGTCATTTTGACTAGGACAGGATTGTACATAGTGTGTGTTAAAATGTAAGATCTGGCCTAACGTTGACTAAATTGATGTAAATCGTAGCCAGAGAGAAAAAACAAGGTCCTATGCCTTCTTGGCCCTTGGAGGTGCGAAGAGCGCATACTCCGACACGTCTGTGCGACTGCGAAACGGCGCATGCGCCGTCGTGACCAAACTTCACAGAGCTCATTGGCAACAGTTGGGGGAAAGTATTAAAAAGTATTAAAAAAAAAAGAAGGACGGAATCAACCATCATAATGATTTCATGAATTCAAGGTCTCTCTAGAGACAAAGTGAGACTGCTGGAGTCTTCCACCTCATAATACATTTTCACATTTAGTAGGAGCAATTTATAGGCTCGGGCCTTCAAAGTCCTGTGTTGATTTATTCGTAGACTAATAACCTACAACTAATAGGAAAATAAAGCACCAGTAATCTATTAAATATTTTCAATCGTATAAACTATTTGCTCGTGCAATGATCCACATTTGAATATAATCTTGCCACTGTATGCATGATGGACCTCTTTACTAGTTTAAAGTTGAATTTCTTTACCCCCCCCCCCCCTTTAATAACTTTGATCGTTTCATTGCTGTAACCTAATTTAACTGTGTGGTAATCTTTAAGAATCGCTCTGGATAAACAGACTCAGATCACAACAAACTACAGCAGTAGTAGAGTTGGAGGGGTGGGTGAGGGTGGGCTTACTTGTCTGGAGTGGGACTTGGGTTCAGGCGGCTTGAAGAAGGAGTCTGGCAGCTTCCTCATCCTCATGGGGACGGAGGGGGGTAGGATGGTATTTTTCGGGTTCATTACGGCGTTAAAAAGAGCCTCTAAGTCGGTCTCGGAGTCCCCTCGAACATGGACGATCTGGTGTCCCGCAGGAGGGTTGTGCTGCTGGCTCGGATCCATTATCCCAAAGAGAGAAGGCGAAGTTATAAATGTGTCCGAAAAACGAAGAGTAAAAAAAAACAAAAAAAAACAGGAGGATTAAAGCAATCCAAACTTTTTTTTACGCAGTAAGAAAACTGGTAATCTCGACGGCGGTGGTAATCATCAATAAATATCCCAAGTCATTCCAAATAGCGTCAGAAAGTTGGGCGCTTTTCTCTCCCAAAAGTGTGTTAGCTGTCGAAGTCTGCAGTAAAACAAAACTTTCCCCTGCTGTTTCTCGAGGGCATACTTCTACTAAACCTAACAAAGCGCATATCTACTCCACACTGTAGTCTGTGTGTAAGTTTAGCCCAACTTTCCAAAAGAAAAAAAACACGCAAGAGACACTAAAAAATACATGGAGAAAAAAATCCCAGATGCCGTTTTGTGCCTGACTTTTAGGCTAGTATTCACGCTATTATCCTTAAAACAAACGATCGTGCGTAATGCAAATCACTGCCCCCTCACTTTTCGCCTCTACTCGGGTCTAAACTTCGGGCAGGACATCAAACTTCATGCGCTGTGCGCCTCGGAGGCGGAGCCTGGCTTAATTGGGACAAGAGCCTTTAAAGACACAGTCGGAGCCCTGCAGCCTACTGGTGCTGCTGCAGCCTGCAACCCCAGAGTGGCTCAGCAGAGGCCTACAGTGAATTTAGAGCTACATTAACACAAACTTGTCTTAGTTGTTATTATTATTATTATTATTATTATTATTATTATGAAGGATTTGTATTGCCAAATAACAGGAAACAGTCCGTGAGCATTGATATGTAAGCATTGATATGACAAAAAAAGCATAATCAGTGGGTGAAACTAATTACACATTATTCTATTAACATAATAGCCAGCCTGCACTTTATTTTAAGATAAGCCTACCAAAAGTTTTTCTGTGGCTTTGATGTTTCTATTTCTAACTGGTTACTATTTGGGACTCAACTCGAATGAGATCATTACAATCATACTATTTTATATGCCCTAGTTTTGGAATTTAGCTTTGAAAATGACAATTATATGTCAGTAATAACAGTAACTGGATAGAAAAGAAAACTCCTTTCAATCAGTGACTAAACGTTAACATTAATTTGAGTAGATAGACCTTTTTTTTTTTTTTTTTTTTTTTTTTTTAACGTTGTAGATTATTATTAGGTACCAATAAATATTCAACTGATAGGCTCACCAATCAATTCCAGTCTGTTTGAAGAAAATGATCACAAACCACACTTGAAATAGTCTCATCCTTCATATGCATAATGGTACTTTTCCTTTATACAGTGCTGCATGAAAGTAGATCCATGCAGTTCCCACAATTGTTATGCAAATGAGTCCCTCGTTCCATTGAGAAATCATTTTGTCAAGATCCACTCTCTCAGTTTCTACCCTTTTCCCATACACTGAGCGAATGAATGATTATGAACCCCTATTAAACCCCCTCCAGACACTGGAGAGCTATGATGAGAATGGACTAAATATGTAACTGTAGGTCAACTGTGTCCTGTGCTTTTGATTGCAGATTATGTTTGTTCTATACAAAAATAAGAAGAAAATTAACCTGATTCAGAGTGAAAACATATTACAACTTTCTAGGCTATAGTACACAAGCTGAACAGAAATACTGTAAACATATATATATATATATATATATATATATATATATATATATATATATATATATATATATATATATATATATATATAAATACATACATAAATAAATAAAAATACACCTAAAAGTTGCCACATCCCTGGTTTTCACCACATAGAACTTCCATGGGCCTATATCCTAATTTATTGTTGAGGGACTTTTTAGAAAACATTTGTGAAATATATAATTTTTTTCTGACCCACTGGTCATTCACTATGACCCCAGGACTCCATTGGAATAAATCACTGCAATGCACGGACGGTCAAGAAATGTCCATTGTCTGGGTGAAAGCAGTCATTTTCAGATCATTGTAATGCACTCAGACACATTAAACACATAGACGGCAGTGTTCCATGGCCTCTGCTAGTTGTCCTGCCTCGCCCCGAGGGGACCACCCACTTAGCAGAGTGGGGCAATTTGGTCAATTGGTGAACATCTCTTCATCTTTCTCAGGTTCTGACAACAACACTGAGAGTGGGAACTTGTTGCAGGCCGAAGGATGTTGGCTTATTTTAACTGATTTAAAATGACCCAAGTTTTTGCTTATAAAAGGGCACGCCACCAAAAAAAAAGAAGAAAAATAGTGAAATGAATACAGTGCTGATTTATTTTGCAGTCGCACACGCACACACGTCCTTAAGCTGTACCCTTCCCACAAAATGTATTTGGTTTGCAAGGTATTGAGAGTTAGAGAGTTGAAAGTTGTCCCCGAGTGATCTCATAATCTGAACCCGTTGACTTGTGTTAATTACAGCCCAATTAAATAGTTCAGATGAAAATAGCCTGACGATTTATGGATGAATAATGTTTATAAAATATTGCTTACATGTTGTCTTGTGTCTGCTACTCCTACAGTGGATAATTTTTTTTGCGTGTGACGGGACTACAATCAAAATAACGCATTACAACCACATATCTAGTGAACTAAAGACCATAGCAATAGTCTGTATTTTTTTCAACCACACTGATGACTGGGACAAAATATAATTCAGGTATTATAGGTGAAATGCCCCTTTAAGCATATGAAAACTGTTGTTTGTGTTCTATGTGTTAATGAATAAAAGGCCTACCTACTGGCTGGTTCTTTAGCATGGGAGCGTGAGTGCCCCCTACAGTATTTAAGTAGGGCATAAACAATTAACAGAAGTGCACACACAAATACACGCACACACACACACACACACACACACACACACACACACACACACACACACACACACACACACACACACACACACACACACACACACACACACACACACACACACACACACACACACACACACACACACACACACACACACACACACACACACACACTAATCCCATCCATACCCCAATTAGGTCTTTAAATCTGTCCTCACAATTGACCACTATTGAGTCATAGAATTGGACATTTCTCTCTCTTTACTCACTCTCACTTACACACAGACACACACAGGCGCACACACACACACACATACACTTTATTTCTGTCTTAAAGATATAAAACACACGTTCTTTCAAATTGCATACATGTTTTGTAATAATTTTCTGTAAATACTTGCCTTTGAACTACGGTTACCATCTTCTTTTTGAAAGCTGCACATACAGATATTACCTAACTGATGTCATTTACTGATATGCACAGTAGGCCGGGCTACTTACAGTATTTCATCTTTAGTGAGATGAAGAAGACCTGACACTTAGTTACATGTGCACATTACAGTATGACTGTGACTATGTGACTATGACAGTATGAAAGGGTTAACCTTCTATAGTGTGGTAGTGAAAGGGTTAAGCAACCCTGCAGACATCAGTTCCTTTTTTTTTTTTTTTTTTTTTTTTTTTTACGATGTAAGCTGTTTATAATAGAGCATTTCAAGGTTGGCAAGAATATAAACACTCTAAATGGGCCAAGGTTTATTTCCTGTTGCAGGGTTTGCTAATCCATAGCATTCGATCACAGACATCTTGGTCGCAAACAACAGGTGAGTGTAATCAACTATCATTAAATGACAACTGTGGCCAATGAGCTGTGGCATTGAGCTATGTTGTATGGCAAAACACCAGAATAGTATGAATGTCAGTAGTTGATAGGAAGTCAACTTGGGCCCAAGCTGTTCTCTAGCAACACAATTCCTTTTTAAATTTAGCATTTTATTAAATTATATAGCATCATATACAAATAAAGAAAAAGAAAAACAAATTAAGTAATTTTTTTTAAATAAATAAACTAGTACATACATTACCAGATTATCAATAAATATGCTATTGTTGAATATACTAATATATTCAAGTCTGAGGATACATTATAAAACACTTGAACGTGCTGTATCCAACCAACTTACTGATTATCTCTTACAGAATGACCTCCTAGACCCTAATCAGTCAGGCTTCAGGACTGGTCACTCCACAGAGACGGCCCTCATAGCGGTCACAGAGGCTCTTCACTTAGCAAAAGTGAAAGGCCTCTCCTCTGTCCTGATTCTCCTGGACCTGTCTGCAGCCTTCGACACAGTCAACCATCAGATCCTCCTTGCGTCCCTAGCAGGAATGGGAGGGGATGGCTCTGCGCTGACATGGCTGACATCATACCTCAGCGACCGCTCCTACCAAGTGTCATGGAGAGGGTCCCTCCTGCAGACGGGTGTCCCTCAGGGCTCCGTCCTTGGACCCCTCCTCTTCTCCCTCTACACCAAATCTCTGGGTAACATTATCATGTCTCATGCCTTCTCGTATCATTGCTATGCCAATGATACTCAACTCTTCCTCTCCTTTCCTCCCTCGGATATCCACATCTCTGAGCGGACACATCTCCACCTGGATGATGACCAACCACCTCTAATTGAACCTAAGCAAAACAGAATTGCTTCACCTGCTGGCCAAATCCTCCCCCCTGACCGACCTTTCCATCACAGTGGAGAATGTAGCTGTGACCGCATCCTGACCGCCAAGAACCTTGGTGTTGTCCTTGATGACCAGCTGAACTTCTCCGCTCACATCGCAGCGACAACCAGAACCTGCAGATTCCTCCTGAGCAACGTCAGAAGGATCCGCCCCTTCCTGACAAAAGAAGCCACCCAACTCCTCGTCCAATCAACAGTCATCTCCTGCCTCGACTACTACAATGCACTGCTTGCTGGCCTTCCGACCACTGCCACCAAGCCTCTTCAACTCATTCAGAATGCAGCCGCCCGCCTGATCTCAAACCTACTGAAGTCAGCCCATGTCACCCCACTTCTCAGAGACCTGCACTGGCTCCCCATTGCCGCACAAATCCGCTTCAAGGCCCTCGACCTGGCATATCGTGCGGCAAAGGGAACGGATCCCGCCTACCTCCGGTCAATGGTCTCTAACTACACACCCTCAAGACCCCTACGCTCTGCATCTTCTGGCCGCCTCAGACCCACTCCTATCCGAGCTCAGGGAGGGTCATCAAAGAGAAGCTGCCTATTCTCGGTCCTTGCCCCACAATGGTGGAACGAACTTCCCACCACAGTTAGGACAGCCGAAACCCGACCAATCTTTCGCCGTCGACTAAAGACACACTTCTTCAATCAATACCTAGTGAAGCTTTTACCACTACCCCATTCACTACCAAGTGCTGATTATCTAAGGGATTGTACTATCTAGTCCTATAAGCTCGAATTGATAAGCTGTAGAAATCCAGTGACTGCTGTGAAAGTGCAGCTGACAACAAGGGAAAGACCATGTGACGGCTTGGAAAGACAGCTGACAGGAAGGAAAGACCCCAACGGGGCTGTCATGGACTAGCTATCCATGATGGCAGGCTCTGTCACTTAATTAAGTGCAAAAAAGCCACCCCTCATTGCTACGAAAAGTTTTTATTTTTTTTATTATTATTTTTTAGCATTTTTACAGCTTTTCTTGGTCACGCAGGACCGACAGAGGAGAGGGCGAACGAGAGGAGAAGTGGGGAGGACATGCGACAAATAACGTCGGGTGCTGGGATCGAACCCGGGTCGGCCGCTTAGGTGCGCAAGGCACTATGGTATGCGCCACGAGGGCGCCCCTGCTACGAAAAGTTTAAAGAGAAAAACACCCCTAGAGTCTGCGAGAGCGGGGGCGGAAGATGACTCATCGGCTGACCACCCGGTAACTGACCCTGGAATGAACACGACGACGAACTCCCTGGAAGAAGAGATCTTGTATCTCAATGGGACATTCCTGGATAAATAAAGGATAAAGAAAGAAAGAACCAGATAATCAGCACATCAGCTGAAGGACAGGAGCACCAAGTATGTAGCTGCCGCTGGTCCAAGGTAACATCCATCAGAGGCCTACGAATACATCAAGGGCGGATGAAGTGCTTGAAGAAAGTGAGGCCGGGACCTCACATTGATAATTATCTTCTGAGAGAAAGGTCAAGTCAGGCAAGTGAAGCTCAGCGGCAGGATTTAACCCACAGTTCACCAAGCATCAGTACCCCAGTGGCTGAGAGTAATTCAAGCACATCAGAGAACTTGGAACCAAGTCACTTGCAACCTTCTTTGGAGAAGAACATGCAAGGCCACAGACCTCATGTGAAATGGCCAAAGTCCAGCAGCAAGAAAGAGTGGGTGACAATCGATGCAGACCTGATCAAAATCCTGGACGGAATCAAAGGAACAGTGGAAAAGAAACTGGATAAAATGGGCAATCTGATCTACTTCTATGGAGCAGAAAGGTTCGGAACAAAAGAGACAGGAAAGAAGGACATGACACCAACAACCCCTCCCAAGTCCAGAAGGCAGCAAGAAATCCAGCGCCTTATCAAAGAGAGAAGGAACTTGAGGAAGCAATGGAAGAGAGCCTCATTGGAGGAAAGAGTGGGCATCGACCTCCTGCAAACAGACCTGAAGGGACGCCTGGGAAGACTGCGGAGAGCTGAAAATCTCAGGACTCGACGCAAGAGGAAGGAAATAGCGAGAACATCCTTCTACAAGGATCCCTTCAGATTTGTGAATGGACTCTTCAAAAAGGAAAAGAGCGGGTCACTTAAGGTGCCAAAGAGGGCGTTTGAGGACCACCTGAAAACAACTCACACAGACAGCAAAAGATATGAACAGAGGGAGTTACCACCAGACATGCCACCAATTACTCAACCAGAACACCAGTTGGATAACTGTCCCCCAGGGTGGAGGGAGGTTGAGGAAGCAGTGAGGAAGGCAAGGGCAGCTTCAGCTCCAGGACCAAATAGAGTTCCATACCAGCTGTATAAAAACTCCCCAAATATCTTACGCTTTCTGTGGAGGCAAATGAAGGTGATGTGGACGAAGCAAACCATCCCAAAAGCGTGGCAAAGAGCAGGGGGAGTGGTAATCCCCAAGGAGAAGGATGCCTCAAACATCGATCAATTCCGGCAGATCAACCTGTTGAATGTTGAAGGGAAGGTCTTCTTTAGCATTGTTGCTAAAAGGATGACAACATACCTGAAGCAAAACAACTTGATTGACACATCTGTGCAGAAGGCCAGCATTCCTGGTTTCTCATGATGCTTGGAACATACAAGCATGATATGGCACCAAATCCAATCTGCCAAAAGGGAAGGAAGAGACCTGCACGTCTTATTCCTGGACCTAGCCAACACGTTTTGGATCCGTCCCCCATTCTCTCATCTGGACAGCCTTCAACTTCTTCCACATCTCAAATACCATCACAAACCTGGTGAGAAATTACTTCCAAGATCTGCAATTCTGTATCAAAACAACAGAATACACAACATCATGGCAATCTTTGGAAGTGGGAATAATGGCCGGACCATCTCCCCACTAGCCTTTACCATGGCAATGGAAGTGGTCATTGGAGCTTCCAAGTGGGTTATGGGAGGAGAACGTCTGCAATCTGGACAGCGTCTACCTCCTATTTGTGCCTACATGGATGACATGACCACCTTGACCTCAACCATTGCATGCACCAAACATCTGCTGGGAAAGCTTCATGCCAACATTACATGGGCACAGATAAAGTTCAAACCCAGCAAATCCAGGAGCATATCCATCATCAAAGGAAAACTCATGGACCAGAGGTTCCACATCAAGGATACACCAATTCCTTTGGTGTCAGAACTGCCAGTCAAGAGCCTAGGGCAATGGTACAACGTGAGCCTCAAATACTCAGACCAGAGTGATCAACTGAGGGAAGAAACCATCAACGGCCTTGTCAGCATAGACAAGACCATGCTCCCTGGAAAGTTGAAACTGTGGTGCCTTCAGTTTGGATTGCTCCCCCGCCTGATGTGGCCTCTAACGGTCTACGAGATCCCCATGACCAAAGTCGAGAAGCTGGAGAGGACAGTCAGTTCATACATCAAGAAGTGGCTTGGCCTCCCGCGTTGCCTCAGCAACATCGTATGGACACAGGCCCTGGAATTGCCTGTCTCTAGCCTCATAGAGGAGTTTAAATGCACCAAAGTGAGGCTAAACATGACCCTGACCGAGTCTCAAGATGAAGCGATCCGAGCAGCTGCTCCCAGACTGGCAACTGGGAGGAAATGGATCCCATCTGAGGCCGTACAGCAAGCAAAATCTGCTCTCAGGCATGGAGACATTGTAGGACAGGTGCAGCATGGAAGAGGTGGGTTTGGACTTGGGACAAGTCGACCTACATGGCACAAGGCAACATCAACCCAGAGGAGAAAGCTGGTGGTGGCTCAGGTTCGGCAACAAGAGGAGGCAGACAGATGCGCAAAGTCAGTCTCACAGTCCAAACAGGGCCAGTGGACTAGCTGGGAAAACCTGGAGCACCGTAAGCTCACATGGAAGGATCTTTGGGAGATGGAAGGAAGCCAAATCAGCTTCATCATCAGAGCCACCTATGATGTTCTTCCCACGCCCAAGAACCTAAACCAGTGGTTTGGAGAAGATCCTTCTTGTGCGCTTTGCAAAACCCCCGCAACACTGAGGCACATCCTCACCGGTTGCAAAACCAGTTTGTCCCAAGGGTGCTACACCTGGAGACACAACCAGGTCCTAAGACAACTGGCGATCACCCTGGAAGGAAGGATAACTACCAACAATGCCCTCCCTCCCCCAATGCCTAGACACTCAAACACCACTTCTTTTGTAAGAGCAGGACAGCTCCCAGCAAAGCCATCTGCAAGAGTAGAAGCAACCCTCCTAGACACTGCCCGGGACTAGAGAATGCAGGTTGACTTAGACCAGAAACTCATCTTTCCGCCGGAGATCATTACAACTAACCTCAGGCCGGACCTGGTCTTGTGGTCAACCTCCCAGAAGTCGGTATTCATTGTAGAACTAACTGTACCATGGGAGGCTGCAGTTGGTGAAGCATATGAACGTAAACTACTGAAGTACTCCGACATAGCAGCCGAGGCAGAACAACACGGCTGGCGTGCCAGGTGCTTCCGGTTGAGGTTGGGTGTAGAGGATTTGTTGCCATGTCCACAACCAAGCTTCTTAAGGGGACGGGAGTGCGAGGACAGGCGTTCAGACAAGCTGTCAAAACACTGTCAGAGGCTGCCGAACGAAGCAGCAGATGGCTATGGATTAAGAGAAAAGACCCCAACTGGGCTGCAAAATTATCGAGGGGTAAAAGCAGAGGGGGGCACACCTGGGACGCCAGGTGTTGCCATTGAGCCCTTCAGAGGTGTCGTGGGCCTGTCAACGAAACACCAATGAAGGAGGGTGCCCACCTGAAGACCCCAGTGAAGCTTTTTACCACTACCCCATTCAATACCAAGTGCTGATTATCTAAGAAGGGATTGTACTATCTAGTCCTATAAGCTCAACAAAAAAAAACAATAATTTAAAATAAAATAAATAACCCTAACTAACCTTACTGTCATGCACTTGTCCTAATATACTAACCTATATTGTAGCACTCGACACTTTGATGAATATTGTTACTCAGCTGATAGAGTTGTACCCTTCCTGCTGGCTTGTCGTACAAAACGTGTAAGTCGCTTTGGATAAAAGCGTCAGCTAAATGACTAAATGTAAATGTAAATTATACACATAAACACAGACCAGTTACCATAGATACTCACATACCCATATAAATGTTTGCGCACGCATGCATGCATGTATATTCATATACATATTCCTATGTATACCCATGTACAGAGAGAAGGACAACATAGTCAATATGATATTTTTGTCAAAATAGTCAATACGATATTTATGACAAAAATATACGACTGTGGTTTCCCATCTGCTCACTGAATTCTCTCCAACATCTTGGAGTTAAACATATTTGTACTAACTTTGAATTTGTGGGGGGGTCTTAAAGTATTAATAAAAAAAACAATTATTCATTCATATGAATTTCATTATAATAGAATTCCATTGTTTAAACGTGTTAGAGACAATATACTGTATATAAATCTTGGCAAAATATGAATCTGTATAATTTTAACTCTTTCACAAAGGGAAAATGTAATTATAGACCATCTATTTAAGTCTTGTTTAATTTGACTTATTAATTCTCCAAAGTGTTTTTGAAAAGAGGTTATCCAGATTCTTTGTTATATTTATGCCAAGATATTCTATCCTTTCCACATCCCAATGGAATGCATATTGATTTAGATTTTATCACTGATTGCACAACCCATAATCATTACCTCAGATTTGTTTGCGTTCAATGTATACCCAATATGGAGTATACAACCACAACACCAGAGGGAGTTCCACAAATCATGTTCAACCCAGATTCGGCTCTAAGGGACACATGTTTCGCAATCATGCCATATCAATGTGGAACGCCCTACCCACAGCCGTAAAAAGAAATGTGAATCCCTACCCACCTTCAAAACCGCTCTCAAAGAGCAACTACGGGAGGCTGCAATTCGAAAACTGGCCCCCGTAAATGTCCAAGCCCCCCCTCCCACCCCATCCTAATGTACAGTTTCCTCCCCCTTGTATGTATATATTTTCTGTTAGGATCTCTGTTTAACAGTACTGTCTATTTGCATATCTTGTATGTCACAAATGTAACAGTACTGTATATCTGTATGTCATAAATGTCATGATATATATCTTGTGTATGTCATAAATGTCATTATGAATTGAAAATGGGGGACCCTGATGTAAACAAGACAAAAGTATTTATCTGGCTGCATCCCCTTAACAATTGTGTGTATTGAGCCGTACTGTATTGTACCCATTCTGCAATCTGTTAATAAAGTTTTCAATCAACCAAACCCTGATATATGTCCAAATTATTTAATTACATTCAATAACACAATTGACTGTTCAGGTTTAGATAGATAGATATCAAATATCATCTGCATACATCCTGCATGTATATACCTTTTATTTTCTATTCTAACCTGTTCTGCCAATGGTTTGATACATAGAGCAAAGATCACTGGGGATAACGGATCCCCCTGTCTAGTACCTTTTGATATCATAAATATGTTAGACATTATTAACTCTGAATCTAGCATTTGGTTGTTTATACATAGTGTCCAGCTAATTTATAAAGGTGGAGTGTAGCCTAAACCAAAGTTCCTTAGGGTTTCAAATAAGGCCATACTACTTTATTGAAGGCCTTTTCAGCATCAAGGGTAACCATTACCACAGAGAGATTCTGTTTCAAGGCAAAATGTTTATCTCACATGATCAACAAGCTGTCTTTGGCTAATAAATCCTTTTTTGATCTGGATATATTAGTTGTGGTATAATGTTCCTGGTAGCTAGAATGAAAGATTTTGGCTGGAAAGACTGATTGGCCTAACAATCTGTAGGATTTTTAACCTGGCTTAAGTTTATTAATATGATTATAAATCTCCTCCTCTGATATTCAAGGTATTTGTAAAATTATTTTATTCTGTAACTTGAGGTAGGTTTATCTTTTGGGAAAACTGCATTCACTTATCTTTGTTTACAATATTTTGAACAGCATCATATAGAGATCCTGGTAATACTTTGCAATCTCATTTGCCATCTCATTCCGGCCTCTTATTATTACCTTTGTATATTTTTAATTTAGTTGCACTACTGATGCCTTCTTTTGCTGTTTTTTAAACACTTTAACGGCAGCACAATTCCACTGTAATGAGACCACAGCCTGGTGGACCAGCTAGGACACACCATTATGATAGTGCCTTTGTCCTACTGTGCTTGTAATTTGCAATTGGGAGACTATAAAGATACTATGTTCATTAAGCCAGATAACAGAGCAAGTCATACCAACAATCATACCAAATTTACCATTGTTAGCTAAATTAATAACTAACTAGATTACAAAGGCAGATTATTGAGGCATATATCTTTTAAAGAGGACATATTATGTATCTTTCAATTTAAGAAACATAGTCTAAATCAATTCTAATTCTAATTATTTATTTTCCAGCACCTCTTTCCCTGGTATCGAACACATTGTTTTTGGTGAATGTAGCAACATCCCACATTCCCCCCTCCCCTTCCTGGTCGTTGCTCGCATGTGCCCCCCACTGGTCGGTCTAGGGAGGGTTGATAGATACTATCACATGTCCCCTCCGATACATATGGAGTCAGCCAGCCACTTCTTTTCACCTGCCAGCGCGGACTCTCATTGGTGAGGTGTAACGTGTGAGGCTCACACTACCCTCACCATCTCCCTTCCTTGCTGTGCAGGTGCCCTGACCAGAACCAGTAGGAGTCGCTGTTTACAACGACCAGAATACCACCCACCGGCTTCCCTCCCGCTGACTCTGCCAATTGAGCCAGTATGACGGTCGGCCAAGCCGGAGGCAACGCTGACAGCCAGATTCGATACCAGTGTCTCTCGCGTTGGTGACGAGCGCTTAGTCCGCTGCGCCACCCAGCCGCCCTCACATCCCAAATTTTTTATAAATTATTTCCTTCCTACCCGGCACCTAAGAGTAAAATAACATTCACAAACTGTGTAGTGTAGTAGAATAGGTAGGTAGTGTTAGCTACCTAAAAAAGCACAAATAATTGATAATTGTCCTACAAGGAGTACCTACTGTAATTTCCCCCCAGCGCCTAAATAACATTTTAGGCGGCCAAATCCACAAAGACTATAGGCAAAGCCTATACTGCAAACTTCGAAATTCTAAATCCCCTGCCTTATCAGAGAGAGAAATCAATATTAGAAGACATCATTGAAGGTAAAGAGCCCATTAATTTGCCCATGCTGTGTGAGATGGAGGGAAGCACCTTCCCTGATTTGGGTAGAAAAATGAAGACACTAGAGGTCAAACATTAGCTTGTAGCAGTAGCATTAGCTATCTAACAGCCACCATATATGTTCTTCTACTTATTCTTCTTCTTTACGTATCCACACTTCATCACACATATCAGAAAAAGCCATGTAATGAAATTTATTATGAAAAATGTTATAAAAGAAAAACAAAACACACAGTAGTCAAACAGTTATGGCTATTATTACACCTCACTGAGATACTTACAAAATAATTGAGAACTTTTCAGATGTTGCAGTCATACAAAAAAGACAACAGAAACCGGTTGATACAAACATTTGTTTTGTCAAATTTCCCCTCCACTAAAACATGTTTTTCATGGTTATCTCCTCTTGGAGACATGGCTTTGACTATACAGATTGTTATTTGTGCAGAACTTGTCACCAGAGTGCCTCTCCCCTGGAGAGGTAGAGCTTATAGACCTACATCCCTGAAATCTGAGTTGTATGTGTGATGTCATTAAAGTCTGTGTAAAGGAAATTCAGGAGATTTGTTTCTAAACACATTATACATATTTAATATTAGAAAATAGTTGCTGAAACATTTAAAAAGACTGAACTATGTAGTCCTGAATTGTAGAGTTAGACGGTTTTCTTTTGTGCGGGCCTAAAATCATGGCTCGCTGACACACTGGAGCCATACTTACCAGTTTCACTGAGGTAAAATGCTTATGTAAATTGGACAGAGAGAAAGACATTTAATGAGAGAGAAGAGGCAGGGAGAGAGAGGGTGGAGGGAGAGAGAGAGAGAAGAGGGCGGTGTAGTTTCAGCACCATCAGTGTACACGCCCAGCCTTTCAGAGCAGAGAATACTGTTTATTTCTTCATGATTTTGAAACCTAATTGTATATACATTTTTAAAAAATCATACAAATTTGACTGGGTGGTTAATAAACCATCTTTCAGTAATTTGACAAACTCAGAGAACATATTTATTATTGCTTTACACATACTGCAATAGGTCTAGCCTGCCATGGTGCAATATGATATCTTTAGTTTCAGCATACTCAGAAACCTGATGCATTGACTGGGCGCATATCCATAGACCCTTGCATACGGTACTTAATAAGTAAAGTGTATAGAGATTCTGCTAAGCCATTTTCAGTAGTTTATTAAACAATGTGGTGGCAAATCCATATCTATACAAAGTGTTCTTCAATATAGAAATGTGTTTAAGGATTTAAAATATATCTGGAGGGGATCTTTAAAGGAACCCCACCCAAAAAATACAACTGATTCTTCCCATAATCTCACACATATCACAAAAAGGTATCTTGTACAAATTAATTTGGTTTGAGAGTTATGAAAGTTAGAATGTGTGATGTCACATATTCCAGGAAGTAATAAACAGCTCAGTAACATTTAGAGAATGAAAAAAAAATAAAGACCTTAAACAGTGATTAGCCACATATGTACATGTAAAGGCCTTGATATTTTATTCATTTTCATTATTTCACTGAACTGTATTTAATGCTGACATATTATGGATTTATAAAAAAAATGTGGCATGTGCTATACCCACCTAAACCAGCATGATAACTTTACATCTACATTTAGTTTAACTGACGCTTTTATCCAAAGTGACTTACAAATTGAATCAATACAAGGAAGTACAAGTATAGATAGATAAATATGTAATAGGAATTAGATTTAGAGTAGTTTATTTGCAAAACACTTAACATGTTCCACAGATTGCAGAAATTGTATAAACTTGTTGAATAGATACATAATATGTCTCCTTTAATACTTCTCGGAGTGCGTGACATAATGACATCACATGTTCCAACTCTTTAACTCAATAACTCTTAAACCAATTGAATTTGTGGAAGACAGTTGGTAGTGTTGGGATATGTGTGAGATTATGCGCAGAATAGATCGCCTTCATTTTTATGACATAGTGTTCCTTTAAAACAAGCCTGGGTCTCTTCCACCTTTTGACAAGTCCTTGCAGGTTGACTACAGGGCAAAGCCAGACATGTTGGTGTGGGAGGGAGGGGACTACTACTAGACTGACTTCACATCACTAATCTCTACACCTTTTGTTTCCACAGATAAGTCTCTTGCTGGAGAGTAAGAAGAAATAAATTCTTTAAATGTTCTTAAAACCAATTCTTCAATTACTGACTAAACTCATTGAATGCCTGTTAAACATTCAATTACATAGTTTGTAAAATGAATAAAATACATTTTATATATATATATATATATATAAGGTGAATGCTCTTTATTTTAAGTATTGTTAACCGAACCTATAGTATCTGTAATGAAATAGCTCATATTCATCTTTGTGTGTCCATAATTTAAGTAAATCTGATTGTGATACAGCTTAACAGATTCATGAGGGTTGATGGATGCAGTTTCACAAGTAGTTTGGAAACCCTGTGTCACTTTGACACCCTCACCCAGTTGAGCCAGTAGGTTGAGTCAGGTGCACAAGGCATACTCTTCCTTTCTACAGCCATCTAGGCAAAGCGAACACACCTACACACCTTTGACATTGCAACATTTCCTTCCTTTTCTTCCCCGCATATTGATTATATTACCTATGGCTGAGAAACATATACTACTGTTAATCCCATGGGAAAACAATTCAGCAAGGGGGAATTACTCCAATCACTTCATTCAAATATTAACAAAAGAACTTTAATATATATATTTATGTTATCAACACACTGCCCAAGTAGTTTCCACACTGTCATTCGTGCTATTTACATTTATCACTGTGTAAAATATGGAGAAATAATTCTCTGAAAATAAATATTAATATTATACAAAAATATTCTCTATAGGAAAACCAATTACAGGAAAGAAATCTGCAATACATCCTGATTCTAAAGTAGCATACATGACAAAGTCCTTTAAAAGTTATTTAGGGTATCATATCATACGGTAACGGTATATAAAAAACATGGAAGTACTTGTTTGGATTTCTGTACAAGACAAGCTTTATCTTCAACTCTGAGAAAATAAAAGTACAAAACAACAGCACACAGTGCAGCGTCAACTTCCTATCTCAAACCCGCCCCCTTTTATTGATCCTCCAATCACAACAATCCATTGGACTGAGGGAAGCAACAGTTGACTGGAGGATCAAGAAATGAGGGCAGGGTTTGAGACAGGTCAATTCAAGTAAGGGAACATCAAGTCATTATACCTTGGCCTCCTGCTGTGGCAATGAATCAACATTATTCAGCAAAGACATGCTACATTTTGTAATAATGCATACAAAAAAAGCATATCTAAATTTAGCATATCCAATATAATTCTCTAGGCACTTAACATGAGAATCACTAAATAGTAATTATGTCACCGACAGATAAAATATGTTTTAGCTACACATGCACACAGGCACACAGTGAATTGTTGTGTTGATGTGAATTGATGTGCCTCTTGATGAAAGTAGATGGAGTGTATGTAGTACATACTACATAGTACGCTTCATACACAAACTGTGGTCTTTCTCTGTGATAAATCGAATCCTACAGTTTCCAGAGCTTGTTGAGTTCCATTTTAATCAATATTCACAGGCACAGGCGATTCCAAAAAGAAGGCTGTACCGATCTTTGGAAGGCTGGTGGGTCATAAAGTGCTAGATCACACCAAGTGCTGGGTAAAGTAGACGTAGATGTAGATGTATACCGCACAGACGGATGTGAGAACCTGGAGCAGACAATAGGCCTCGGATCACAATCTCCTCTGGGTTCGCGAGCGGGTGTTGGCTGACAGCGTGCAATGCGTGTGTTGGGTTGCAGCCTTCCCTCCCCTGGCCTGGAGAATTCAGAGGGAGAGGGACATTATTGTACATCTCATCGCAGTCATCGATTCAAACGCGGTTAACAAGCACGACTCCTTTAGAGTCCTACTTACAGAAGGAGTGTCGACGTATATGAGGCCTCTGACGGCGGTACCTCCGGCGTACTCCTGTACACCTGCAACGATACGGGGAGGCATCAGAGAGTGATCCGCACAGGACATAACGCAAGGACGCCTTTGTGCTTTTTCACAATACAAGGCAGGACAAGTCGATCAATTCTGATTAAAAGTTTAACTGTTGGGGGGGGGTTAGGGATTTTTTTAAAACAAACAGACAGCAATGCTTTCACTGAGAGAGAATAACACATGTGGAGGTTCATGCCGACTCCCCCAGATCCCCTCCCTGCTGAACAGGCGTCCCGACCGACCAGTAGGAGTCGCTATTGCAACGACCAGGACTTGTACCCCGTTGGCTTCCCACCCGCGAACACATGTCAATTGTGTTCGTAGGGACGACTTCCCAAGCCAGAGGTACCGCTGACGGCGGGAATTAAACCCTGAGTCTCTGTTGTGGTAGGAGAGTGCTTAGACCTCTACACTACCCAGTAGTGCCAAAATAAATCTCTTCTAGGCTTACAACTGGTTCACATTGCCTCAAATTCTTAAAACATTTTTGAATTTAGTACAGTGCAGCTTCACAGGGCCGCCCTTGCAAGGTGCTCACAGTGCAGTTGGTGGTTGATCCTTTCCAGGGAGAGCAGGACCTTCTGCTCCTCCGCCGAGATGGTAGTGAGTCCCTGCTGTTGGCTGTGCACCCTTCCAGGTCTCTGTGTTTGGGCTGTTGCCATGGCAGCCATAGTATCCCTTCCTAGCAGCAGGCCGTGGCTGTGTATCTCTGCCAGCTGAAACTGGCCTGTGAGCAGAGCAAACATTCTTACTGACACACAAATACTAACAAGAGAAAAAAAAGATACACTCTTTTTAAAGGAGATGTGTTGAAAGAACACAGGACGTGTTGCCCCCCCCCCCATTTGGACAAATACAGGCATGTTACAGGTGTGTTGAAAAATGACATGTGTGCTCATAGCAACAAATTATTTCAACACATCTCCTTTAAAAGGGACAATTCACAAAAAAACAACGCCTATTTATTTTGCACATAATCTCACACATCCAAAAACTAGGAGTAAATGAGTTTGAATAAGGTCACCAGTGATGTCATCAGAGACATTGAATCCTTGTGGTGTGTTAATCCCTGTGTTTCGTGTGTGACATTATGTGCAAAATAAATCAGCATTGTGTTTTGGGTGAAGTGCCCCTTTAAGAATGTACAGTCACCGCATGCGGTAATAATACAGCATTGAAAACAAGAATGTACCTTGTGATGTACGTGGGTTGGTCATTATCATTATTACTGTATTTGGAAGACCATGTGAACATCAGATTAGTATCATGAGTATGGGTTATGTTATTCCTGGTTGTGTGATGTGTCATCTTCTAATCCTGTTTCTTTTCTCTTTTCCCAGATACCTCTCATCCTCCTGATTGAGCTGATTGCACCTGCTTGGTTACACCTGTGGGCAGTCAGTTGGATGAGTGGATATAACCTGGAAGATGGCACACACACGGGGCGCCTCATTGTGTCACTTGCTGGTGATCACGGTGTCGGAGGTTGCCTGTGGTTGCCACTGTGGTGGAACTGTGTTTCATTTGCCCTTGTTGTAGTGTATTTGGCCTTGTCTCCATAACTGTATGAGACTGTGTGTTCGCCCTGTTCACACTGGTAGGTATCTGAGCTAGCGTTGCTACCAGGTAACATATAGAGACATATATATAGATTGGCCTCTGTGTTAATTGACACATTCATGGGGGAGCATGTCTATATTATTGGCCTTATCATTTAATCCCTAGTGTTGTCTGTTTGTCCATTTATATCTACCTTGTTTGTTCTCCCCTTACCTTTTTCCCTTTGTGTGATCTAGGGTTGAAATCCCCTAATAACATCCCCTTCTCCCCTTTGGGGAACAGGCCGTGGGTTGGAAGCCCCACACTTAATAAATACAATTTACCATCTGAAAACGTCTTTGTTTACTATCTGCCTACCCGGGACTGTTTTGAGGAGCATTTTCTACTGAGGGGGTTGTTTTTTGCTCATGTAACACCTGCCCAGATTGCTATCTTGTATGGTCAATAGAC
Source organism: Notolepis coatsorum (assembly GCF_963971535.1). NCBI lineage: Eukaryota > Metazoa > Chordata > Actinopteri > Aulopiformes > Paralepididae > Notolepis > Notolepis coatsorum. The sequence continues at coordinate 291,341,268 of NC_140165.1, read as the reverse complement.
CTCTGTACATGACATACCTTCATCTGGAAACACCAAGGGGAATGGTACGACTGGGCCAGTGGCCTGTGTCAAATAGAGGGAACATATTTAGCGCATTTACATGCATATGCATTTGGGTCGGACATTACTCAAGAGCTACTTTCCATCTTTGACTTGGTAAATGGTAAATATACCAAGCCTTTTATGCAAAGCGCTTTACAATTTGTTCCTCACATTTGACCCATTCACTCACACATTCACGCACCGATGGCGGAGGCGACCATGCTCATCGGGAGCAGTTCGGGGTTATGATTGGAGGGTATACGACGGAATATATTATTCCATTCCTTTTTTCTTTTCTTTACAGTGATATTTATGAACTTTTATATAAAACAGATGTGTATTTTGAGTTTCAATATGAAAGTTATTCCTTGTATAAGTCAATCTCTCCAAGAATCTAGTGAATATGTGAATATATACCCATACATGTATGGTTAAAATAATTTCAGAACCATTTGGAATTACCATAAAAAATGTGTGCTGTCAGGTGATTAAAAAAATTAAGGATTTGTAATTAATTAATCTAATTAATTGCATTTTAATCACATAACCATTTTAGGCCTGATATTTTATATTCTTTTTTTTTATCCACTTTTTTCCCTCCTGTTTTTCTGTATTTTCCTCCCATCCCAATTTAGTTGTTATGCCAATTCCCCCCTCCCCTTCCTGGTCGTTGCGCGCATGTGCCCCCCACTGGTCGGTCTAGGGAGCCCTGAAGTCTATCACGTGCTTCCTCCGATACATAGGAGACAGCCAGCAGCCTCTTTTCACCTGACAGCGAGGACTCTCATTGGTGAAGTGTAACGTGTGGGAGGTCACACTACCTTCACCATTTCCCTCCCTCGCTGTGCAGGCGCCCTGACTGACCTGTAGGAGTCGCTGTTTACAACGACCAGATTACCACCCACCGGCTTCCCTCCCGCTGACACTGCCAATTGTGTCAGTATGACGGCCGGCCAAGCCGGAGGCACCGCTGACAGCCGGATTCGATACCAGTGTCTCTGCGGTGGTAGACAGACGCTTAGTCCGCTGTGCTACCCGGCCACCTGATATTTTATATACTTTTTTTTTCTTCTACTTTTTCTCCCCATTTTTCTATTTTTCTCCCGTCCCCAATTTCGCATTGTCCAATTCTACCCTCCCCTGTCTCGAACGTTGTTAGGCCATGCCTCCCACAAGCCGGTTGCAATGTGGACGAAGCCTTGCATCACGTGCGAGGGTCTGCGTGGGAGGGACACGCCGCCCTCGTCGCTTCCTGATTCTACTGCGCAGGTGCACCAACCGACCTGTAGGAGTTGCTGTCCACAACGTCCGATCCCCACCCCCTAATACTGCCAATTGTATTAGTATGAACGACCAGCCAAGCTGGTAGCAACGCCGAGAGCTGGGCTCGAACCCAGCATCTCCTGCGTTGGTGGCGAGAGCGCCTTGCCCACTACACCACCTAGCCGCCCTGATATTTTATATTCTATAATCATATTTCAAATTGCATGTGTCCGGATGGCAGAATTCAGTACTGTATCTACAAAACCTTCTGTTTAACACATTAATTGCCAAGAACGAGTTAACTCGTTTTTGGGATAGTTATTTCTTTTATTCGCTATATCTATTCATAATTCATGGCTGCAGCCTCTGTAGACCTTTCAGACCCTGTCTGAGCTGGCAGACGGTCAACACCGCCCTCTACTGCCTTGCGGAGCTATTGCATTCTATTGGAAATGGGCTGGTGTGTTTTATGAGCCGATCTGAGCCGTTCATGTGTAACGCTCGGTAATGTCGGGGACATGATCGCTGTGGATAACTGCAATGGCGATCAGATGATTGGATTCTTTTTTTTTGCATTACATCAGATACCAGGTAAGGACTCTATATATAAAATCTTGCGTTGAACTGATATTTATTTCTACCACGATCAAAGCTATCTGTGTGTATGTGTATGTGCTTATTACCGTTGGCTGCGGTGGGGGGGGGGGGGGGGGGGGGGGGGGGCGCTACGATGGCCATTTCATGTATGCACGAGGAGATATAATAATGGTAATCTAGCGTTGATTTCTGGATGATTAGATAATCAGCCGAAAAATTACAACGTGATGACTGGATTACACTAAAATGCCTTTTTCTCATCTTTTCCTGGAATTACTCAGAATAACCCAAACCGGGCGGTCAGGTGGCGTAGCGGAGATTGCGTTTGTCACCAATGCCGGAGATGCTGGATTCGCCTGTTCGAATCCAGCTCCCGGCGTGTCACCAGCTTGGCTGGCCGTTCACACTAATACAATTGGCAGTATTAGAGGGCGGGGTGGGTCCGGGTCGTTGTAAACAGCGACTCCTACAGTTCGGTCGGGGCGCCTGCTCAGCGCGGATAGGATCTAAGGGGGGTAGTGTGATCCTTCCACACGTTACACCCTCTCAGTGAGAGTCCGCGCTGCCAGGTGAAAATAAGCGGTTGATTGGCTAGACGTGTGTCGGAGGAAGCACGTGATAGCCTCCACTCTCCCAGACCGACTGTGGGGGGTAAGTGCGCAGCGACCAGGAAGGGGATTGGGAATTGGCATAACGACTAAAACATTGGGATGGGAGAAAATCGGAGGAAAAATGAGGGGGAAAAAGATAAAAAAAAAAAAAAAAAAAAAAAACCAAACCATACTCGTATTCAAAACGGTATAAAACGGAAATGTACAGATGAAAAAACAATCTGTTTTGTGCATGTTGACTGGAAGTAACTCACTGACAATCGACAGGTGTATTAGACCCATAGCTATAATATAAGATATATTTTAAGCACTCGCAAATGTCGCAGTCTAAAACTATATCCATTGAATAAAGACCTGGCGCTGAAGGGGGATCAGCGCCCCCTGCTGCTGGCGGTCAATGTGTTAATCATCTTCCCTTTATTCATTTGCTTAGATTTTTCAGGTCTGGTCAATTTTAGCATGGTGTTATTCACAATGAGAAAAAAATAAAAAATAAAAAATAATTGAATTGATATTATCATTTGGTTCATTACAATTTACTCAAGCCTAGTAACAGACACAGTATTTCTGACACTGGGAATACATTCCCTGAGATCCATAGATGTCCCTAGAATCAGATACCAAGAACATGCAAATGGACAATTTAAAAAAAAAAAGTCTGTAAATGTTTATTCTACTTTCTTAACTAAAAATACATTTTTTGTTAATTTTCATAACGCGATAATTTGCTGTGTAATGAATTAATATAATTAACGCAATAAACTGACAGCCCTACTTTGTGTACAATAAAACACTGTAAATACATTTGCCGTTAAAAGACAAAAAAAAGTTGTAAATATCAATGAGACGTCGGCAGCGCCTTTACTTCTGCAAGTTACTGACGACTCAAGTCTATCAGGAGAACCTTTGCCACAACCAGTGTCTACTGGATCTCACCAAGACTAAAGGCAATGGAAAAGGTGATTGCGAAACTAATTCGACAAGTTCCAACACACCCTGTGTTGATGTTTGGGAACTTCAACTCACTATGCCTCCCCACGGGGTATGCTTGTGCTGTACCTGAGAGGAAAGAAGAAGCCGTCTGTTCCCCGAGCCAGGAGTGTGTCTGTCTGGCTCCATGCAGACCCTCCCCCTAACTCCACCGCTCTCCAGGGCCTGTCTTCTGATGAGATTCCTGGCTGCTCAGAAAAGGACAGATTCACTTAGATTGATATCAAATCTAACTGCAACCAGTGTTTTTTAATGGCTCCTTTAATGAAGACAGATGCAGTATCAACAGAAAAATCCATTTCTTAAGGCCATAATAAAGATATAAAGAGAGTAAGAAAAAAAAAATAAAAAAAAACACAAGAGATAATATATTACGTTTCTTAAATACACTATTTATACATGATTGCAGCTGTCTTATATTTAAAGAAGGTGCTGAAAGTACATGTTAAAAGAAACACACCAACATTATTGGAAATGCACTTACCGACCTCTCTAGAGTCAGACAGATAGATAGAAGATAGATACCAATTTCCTCTCCATGCGTTCAGTAGAAAGCTATCCGGCTGCTAGCCTAGCTTAGCACGAATGAATGGAAGCAAATACGGACCACTAGCCTACTGTAGCTTAAAACTCCGGGAGAGGTGTTTATGGCCAACAGCTTGGCTAGTTGCTCCGTATTCGCCTCCATTTATTTGTGCTAAGCTAGGCTAGCTTGCAGCCGGATAGCTTTCTACTGAACCCACAGAGAGGAAATTGGTATCTATCTTCTTGTCTGACTCTGGAGAAGACGGTAAGCACATTTCCCATAATGCCGGCGTGTTCCTTTTAAAAAGAAAAAAAGTTCTACCGTCAATATTTTGACATTACCGTTGGAGGAGGAGAGAAAGAAGCTCCCCATTCTCGTGGCGGCTTTGACGCCGCCGATCAGACTATCGCCATTGATGGTAACATGGGACAAATTGGCCCGGGCTTGAGGCAAGGCAGACAACAAGCCATTGTGAGTCTGGACGTTTCTAGGGTCACCTAAGTTGATTATGGAGAACGGAGAAAAAAAAATCATGTAGGAGAATGTTTCCAAGCATGCCGTATTCCAGAAAGTTACGACGTTCCGTTTCTCCAGATCTGTAATAAAACCCTTTCCAACTATCCCATACGAAAGCATGACATCATCCAAAAAAAGGACAACATTTCCATTATAACATACCATGTAGATCTATTTCATACCAAAATAGTACGTCCAAAGCTATGGTGAGGAGTACAAAAGGGGGCAAAGAAAACATGACATATTGATAAAACTTATGGAAGGGGGGAGGAGGGGGGGTCTTGAGAAAAATTATCCTCAGAGAATCTGAAATAGCTCTGCAAACTGGCAGTCAAACAAAGACAACACAGTCCTTCATAGGTTTTCTTTTTTTTTCTTTGACTATGTGACAAGGTGCAAAGAGAGTTTGTGGTATGCCGCTTGATTTCAGGGGGTCGTCGGGTTTGTAAAAGTATGGAAGGACAAAGCTTCAACAGTGTTAAGGGTTGAACAATAGAATGTGAACAAATAAATAGCACATAACAGCGATTGTTATCCTGTAATGTAAGCTTTATAACCGGTACAATGGTGTTAATTCAGTCAGGAAAAGCTCATTGTGGAATGTTAATGTCAGGAGTGTCATTTCTTCAGCGTCAGATGTATCATTTGATTTGTTATAACTGTATTTAGTGCGCCATCTGTTTTAGAGCACAGCCTACTCTCAGTATGTTGAGGGGGCGTGGCCTTCTGCTCATTGAAAGGAGATGTTAAGTTATTATCATAATGCATGCAAGCTTTCAAATGTAAACAAATGTATATGGAGCCAGTGTGATCGGTTGCTATGGGAGATTAACATTGGCTAGCCTGCGCAAGCGAATATAAATACAGTAAATTATTATCACAGTTGCTGTGGATGTTTTTGAACCACTAAAATAACTAAATTGTATTGGGGATAGCTAGCGGATATCCTTTGCAATGTCTTCAGAGAAGCAGATAGGACATCTGAAATGGTTTGATTCTGTTGATATCCAGGGCTTCATCAAAGGGCTTTAGTAATTTTCACAACAGTTCTAACATTTTGGGTAATGTTAATGTCAATGAAATAAATTAATCGACAGCTCAACACAACAAATTCCTAAGACTAATAGCTCACTAAGAATGTCTTTAGTCGAAGAGGACGGCCCTACTTTGTGAGACACGTATAGACTAGGTCTAAGCTAGAATGTGAGAAGGTTAGTAATACATATGTTATTCCACGACAATAATCAACATTACCGTCCTTGGTGGCCAAGGCACAACGGACACCGTGCCAGAGTTGGGAGATCTCCTCGTCTGTGGGCGTGCAGCCTATACAGAGGCCTTTCTCATCATACACGAGCCCTCTTCTACCGTCGCCACCCTGGGACTCCTGGTGGTGACCTGAGCTGGACGTGCCCTTGGCGGTGCCCTCGGTGAAGGAATAGTTATACGAGGGCGGCAGCGGTGTGTAGATAACGCCGCTATCTGTTCTGATGACGTGATGTGAGGGAAAGCAGTCTGAATTGCCCCTGCACGGCGCCTGCTCCGGAGGCAGGGCTCGTTTACAGTCCACACCAGAGTGATCCACGCTGTAGAGAGTCTTGGCGATGTAGATTTTTGCGTTTCCTTCCACAGCTTCCGCCCTCGGAGGCGGTCGAGGTGCGATCATCTTCCCTTGGGTCCTGGCTATCCGACTCGCCTCAGTGGCAGATTGAGGTCTTATGACTGTGCCCTTTCTGGCGCGCGAGGAAACAGGACCCGCGCCGGCCCGGGCAGAGCACTCTCTCCTGGGGACCTTGGGGCCACCCGTCCTGTCACTGTTCCGTTGCGCCTTGACCTCGTCCCCTTGCTCCTGGAGCTTGCCGCCCTGAACCACAACATCTGCCCAAGCTTGCTTTGTAAAGTGATAACCATTGGAGGCCGCAGGGGTCACACCGGGGCCGGCCCTGGAAGCCCCTGAGAATGCAGTCAGACTCGGCTGGTGGTCTGCTGGTAGGTTGCTTTTTGACTGATATGGACCGGCAGACTTGCTCCTCCCCTGATTATGTTTTGTCAGATTTGTATTCAGTTCTTTATCTTCTTCCTCCCTGTTTACTTCATCTAACCAACGCAGCTTCTTCTTAACAGTCTTGTTGCCCTCTGAGTCTTTGACCTTTGCCCTTGTCAACTCAATGCTGTCTCTAATAGATAATGCCACTTGGTTCGCAAAGATCAAATGTGCCGAACTATACCTCGATGTGGTGTCTCCTGGTGCATATTTGGACTGCTTTTTAAGGATCCCTTTAATTAATCGGATTTGACACATCTTAGAATCTGAGATGGATATCTCTGCTGAAAAAGGCAATTCCTCCTTTCCCTCCTGAGGGCACTTAGGGCATCTAGGAACATCTGATTTGACGTTTGACACGCATGCCTGATGTGGCAGCTCGGTATACTTAGAACGCTCAACTTTGGGCTCCGAGTTCAAGCCCTTATTGAGATTGTTTACGGCGTCACCAGATATATTCTTGGACGGCGGATAGTCTCTCTCTCTCGCCGTTTGCTGGACACTGGCTTCGCGAGAGACACACTCTTCTGTGTTATTGTTCGTGAAAATATTAGGCTTTGAGGGAGCCTCGTACAAACTGTCTTTGCGCTCGCTGCTTTTAGCAGGCAACAGGATTTCCGTCGCGGACAGATGTTTTGCATGTCTGTCGTGATCGTGGGCTCTCTGCTGCCGGAGATCTAACTGTGCCTCCTGTCGAAGGGGAGAGAATTCAACTGCTGTGTAGCCTGCAGCAGCCTCACCGCTTGCAACCGCTGTGATTTTGAGAGGGCGACATTCCCTGGGAGCTCTCCTCACAGTGTGTCTCTGTGTGTGCACTGAGAGCTTCACAAAGAGTTAACAAGCCGCACTGGCCCAGAGGGGGCTGAGCCTCCCTCCGAGGCGTGTGCTCGATGGGAAGGAAGAACCCCCTTGTGGCTCGAGGAGGGTGGTGCACCCTCTTGTTGGCGTCTTCACACTCCTCCCGTTTGGTGGGCTCTGGGACTGGATGCATCTTTCCCTGTTGGGGAAAGGCATCGCTGAGAAGCACCGCCGTTGAGAAGGAAGACGGTAGGGTTATTTCACCCAACGGAGGCTTCTCAGACTCCAGTAACAAGGAGGAATGGGAATAATCTAGATTTGTTGCACAGTGGTTGGGATCCTCGTTCTCTAAGCTGTCAAGGCTCGACAGGCTCTCTGAATGATTGAGGTGATGCACGGGATTCTCCTAAAAAAAAAATAAAAAAAACACAAAACACAAAAGAGCATGATGACTAGCAGACACAACTGTGCATACGTGTCTAGTGTGTAGACAAACACTACAGTCAAAGCAGGTGACATTCCTTGTGTGTATGAGTGAGTGAATGAGAGAGAGAGAGAGAGAGAGAGAGAGAGAGAGAGAGAGAGAGAGAGAGAGAGAGAGAGAGAGAGAGAGAGATAGAGACACACACACACAGAGAGACACACAGACAGACTGTGTGTATGTGTGTGTTGATGGGCTAGTCAGCCCTCTAAAAGGGGCCTTGTTTGCTCTGGTGATGCTCAAACATGTCTTGGCAGTCAGCTCAGGGCTAAGATTACACTGTACCTTATGCCTCTGTTCGGTTTACATCTACAGCATACCGAGAGGCACAACATAAAGGTCACCATCACCACAACCAATATTAGCATTGTCACTTTTCAAATAGGTTAGAAATGTTATCAAATCATGTGTTTTTTGCATTTTTGTGGATACATTTTCCTTTTCCTTTACCCCCGTCAATAACATTTGAGTTGGATTATTTGAGCTTGTGTTTACATTTCTGCAGTCTGATAATCATGCTTATACACAGATTTGGCTGACAGGAGGAGCATGTTCAGTGCTAGGCTCACACTACCTAAATGCAGCACTGAACGGCACAGGAAGTCCTTCATTCCAACAGCCATCAGACTATACAATGCATCACTGTGCCTCACTGCATCACTGAGCACAGAGTGACAGTTACCATCTTCCTGGACTCTTACTTTTGAAACAGCACTGTGCAATATTACACCTACTGTAGACTTCAGTATATTTTTACTGTATTTATTTACTGTATATTTTATTCCATTTGATTCTATTCTTATCTTAGGCAATTTGATTTGTTTTGTTATTCTTATTCGTGACCTGTTCTGTCTAAATGTTTAATGTTGAGCGATTTGCAGTGTCAAATTTCCATAGGGATAATACAAGTATTTATATTCTATTCTATTCTATTCTATTATGGTGATGCAGCCAAGCACTATGCTATAAGAACACATACAGTTACTGTACAGTACAACACCACCTTTTAAGGCCGTTTCAGACAGAGGAACATGTACAAAATTTAAATGGTGGAAATATTATTTGAAACATCTTACATCCATGAAAATATATTTTTGTTGCTACATTACTGTGTATGATTTGGAAATACCACTACTATTTTGTTATAGTGCCCCTCAGTGGCCAATGAGGGTAATGTGTCGGGGCTGTAAATGAGTCAATGCCATTTGTTCACTGGGCAGGTTTGAGGTGTCTTCTGTTTTGGATTAAGTACAATATGCAATGTGTGAAACAACAACAACAACAACAACAACAACAACAACAGCTACTACTACCACCACTACTACTACTACAACTACTACTGCTACTAATAATAATACTGCTACTACTACAACTACTACTGTTTATGCTGCTACTACTACGACTACTACTACTACTAATAATAATAACACTGCTACTACTATACAACTACAAAGAAACATCATCTGATTGTATGGGTCATATTGCATTTGTATGTCAGAAGCATATATTTATGGACTAGATATGCTCAATAAAAGCAAGTGAGTGACAGCTCTATAAGGCAGACTATATTTATTACAATAAGATATAGAATACAAAATGATCACTTTCAGTAAAATTACTTTTTGAAAATGTCTGATAAAGGAGCAGCCTTTTATTGCGATCAGTAAACGCCTTGTTTATAGTTGATATTAAACCCACGGATGCTTTATTATACCCCCAGCGGCAAACCGTTATCATAATAAAACCTGCTACATCGTTAACCTACCTGCGGACTGCAAGTCTCCCGCTCCCCCTCTTGTGTCTCTTGGATCTCATTGAGAAAAGGTTGAAAGTGCTTGAAGCTGGCCGTGCTGAGGTTGCGTTCCTGGAGCAGTGTGGTATAAGCCTCTACGGCAGAGAGCGTCCTGTGCTGGTGGGAGGGTTTAGGCACCAGGGGAGGCTTGGGTGATGGAGTGCAGCTCCTGAGGCAAGTGGGGATATGTTAGGTGAAGAGAAATGACCGAATACAGAACGTTGCACTTGTTTATTCAGGCAAACACAATCGATAAAACAAATTAATAACCATGGTGCAATGTGAGTATTCTGTCACTTTTGCCTACATCTCTCCTTCCGATATGAAAATTCACTGTTAAAACACACTCTGCTCCTCTGAACAGAAGAATATATATACAATTGACCTAATCAATTAATCAAAGACATGTAGATTCCTCTCTAGCAGAACTAGTGCATTTAGACCTCACTGGCAAAACATGGAAATATGATGCCCCAACAACCAGAAGCTAGGTTGTATACTTTAGACCCTTTAACACTACATTATATTGATCTATTATTAAAGAGATTTGCACTACATTCATACCTCATTTGAATTTGCACCTTACTTTAAGTTTTGTACCTCATTTCTGCATTGTACCTCACTGTTACTCATTTTACTCTGTATTGTATATATATGTATATTGAATATTGAATATTCCTCTTTACTTATTCTTACTTACTTTTTTACTTACTTTTTTTTTACTGTATGAAGCACACTCAGGGGCGCCTATATTCGAATACCAACCGTTTTGTGCGTTTTGCGAATCTGATTGGCCACTGACGTTTCTGGTCATGTGACATGTGCACCAATCGTGTGACGGCAAGTTCTTTCGCCGGTTAAGCTTAGGCACTCTTTCGAAGTTGGTTAAGGTTAGAGTTTGTCTTAGAGCATGGCGATAGAACACCAGCCCTGATTCCAAACTCGCCTAAGCTTAACCAGTGATAAACTAGGCGTTAGGTAGTTCTATATCATACTGGCTGCCGCTCAGCGTCATCTGCACTAACCTCACTTCGTGCATATGCACTGAATAAAAACTCACAATGTACCTCACAATGTACCAGTTTCCTGGTCCCACGCCCTGAAAAATTGGGCGTGTGCACCGCGGAAATTCCCCCACCATAGAGTACGTCACTGAGCGCGTCTCTATTGGTAAGACTTCCGTGAGTTGTTCAGGTTCCATGTTATGGATCTGTTTCAGGGAGTTGTCAGAGCTCCTCCTCACAAAGCTCCTCCTCAGGGAGAAGTGCCTTCTGTGAGTTCGGACTCTCCTTCCCAGTGAGGGAGCCTCCTCAGAGTTTCAGAGCCTCCTCCTCAGATTGTCAAGGTGAGTAGAACTTCAAAAAGGAGTTCTGCTCTATTGTATGTGTATTCGATTCAATTCGATTATTGAGTGTGTATTGGTTCAGTGCCTCCTCCTCGGAGAGCCCTAACCTAAGTGTTACATAGCTCAATGTTGCAATATTTCTTTTCAATCTATACAGCTCGCGTGGGAAGTCTCTCTGGGGATTCCCGTCTCCTCCCTGTGGCGAGGGTGGCGGGATGTAAAAATGAAAAAAAGAATTACCCTCAGCCGCGTCACGTGGGATTCATGTCAGTCTGTGTTTCTTTCTTCTTTTTTAATAAAAAGAGGAAAGAACATGAAGCACGACGGCTCCTTGTCGTTCTCCCAGGCGACTTGGAGGAACAATGTCTGGTGTCTTGTTAGACTATCCATTGATGTGTTTGGGTCTCGACGCGTACATAGTGCTGGCTTGGGGTGTTTCTGATAAGAATCACACATGAGGCTGGTACGCCTTGGTTGCTCATTATTAAAACTGCGTTTTTATAGGGCAACTGGGATGGAGGTTTTCTCTTCCGAGCGCCTGTTACTAGGTCTCGACGAATTCTTGTTCATATCTGGGGGATGTTAACGGAATAGATCAAAACATAGGTAGAGGGGTCTCACGCCCTTGGGGTGGGCCACTGAGTGCGGTACGAATGGGACCGTCTGGGTGGCGCCCTCTTTTCATGTTTTAGATCGACACGCGTACCTACCCCCTCTCTTGGAGTGGGGATGTCGGCGTGATTAGGGCATGGGACTGGTCTGGTCACGCTGGTCCAGGTCAGTTAACCCGTTGTCCGCCGGGGACGCAGATCTGCTGTTCTGGTACCCTGAGGGACTTGTGCTTTTTTCGGGGGGAAAAATGCCGGGTTGGCCCGGGTGTCACAGGGTTGGGCGTTATGGAGACCCTTTGTTGGGTACATGTTGTACCCTGCGCTATCATGAAGGGGCTGGTTCTCCATTATTTTCGCTCCTCTCTCACGCATGGCGAAGAGGGGGCTGTTGGGGTGGTCTTATGGACCTCCTCTGGTAGCCCTGTGTGCTTCCCGAGCCGCCGGGCCCGGTCCGAAGTTGTGTTTCGTCGACCTGTAGGCCTGGAATAACCCTTTTTTGAAAACTGAAACACTTGTACTGCGGTGTAGCCAGTGTATACCCGCAGGTGTGTTTTGGAGTTTGTTCTTGAGGGGTTATAGGAACAACCACCGCATGTGGTACCAAGAGGGTGGTTGATTCCCTGGTGTGTTGGAGCAGAGTCAACTCCTGGGTTACCTGGTTGAGTGTGCCCCTGCACGTTCATGACGCCTGCCAATCGTGTCAGCTTTCTCTGCCTCGGCCCCTCTGGGTCAGGGTTTTTTGGTGGAGGCTTTGTCATGGTGCGCAACAATGCCAGCATACGCCCCTTCCGCCGGGGTGCTGTTTTCAGTTGACCCCTTTGGCGCCTGTCTCGTCCGCAGTGCTCCAGGCTCGGGTCAAACGCCTGCTGCCTGGATTGAGAGATCGACCCCTTCTTGTGGTCGTCTCCCCGGTGCGCTGCCTGCTCCCACTGTAGTGTAGCCTCTTGAGTGCTGCGAGTTACAGCCATGCTGACTGCCTGAGTGTGCCAGGGTCAGTGTGCCAGGCGGCGTGTTAGTGGGGGGAAGGGCCCGCTCTTGGAGGGGCCCTGTCCGAATACGCTGGCGATGTGACCGCCTGGTGAGGTCTTGATGCTGTGGCGTCATTGACCTCTCCGGGCCCCCTTTTTCCTGGGGATCCAGTCCCTTCAGTGGGTCTGGGTCTTCCTTCGCGCTCCGCTGCTACGGCCTTGCCACAGGGTTGAGTTTGCTCTTGACCCCGTGATTTTGGGGGCAGTAACGAGGTTTGTTCCTTCCGTTCGTTCCCTGGTGGCATGCGGGTTGTGCGTGTGCGTAGTCGTGGGGTCAAGCCACGGTCTGCTCACCCTGTGCGTTGAGTTGCTCGAGTTTCTCTTCGCACGGTCGGATCCGTCTCCCTCCCGTCCTCCAATAGGGAGGGTATCCTCCATTAGGGAGGGTCGGGGGGCTCGGTCCTCTCCGGTCTGATGGTTGTGGGGGGCCTCAGCGGGGTACATTTAAGATAAGATAAAATATTCCTTTATTGATCCCCTTGGGGAAATTCAGGCATCATAGCAGCATGGGGGGAGGGGTACAGGTAGTAAAACAACACAGTATACAGGTAGTAAAAGACAACACAGGCAGTGTAAACAATTTGATCAATATGGTCAATATAATTTACTATCTGACTAGCTGAGGAATATTCACATTATTCACAGTGTCACATAAGGTGCAGTATGCATGAGGTAGTGTTATAATTTACTATCTACTGAGTATACATTAATCAAAGTACCAGGGTAGTCTACGTTGTCCCCCTTGGGTTCCTATAAGTCCCAGGTCAATGTCTGGTAGCAGTCGCTGTCGCTGCCCCCTGTTGTGGGGCCTGGAGGCTGCTAGTCGCTGCCCACTGTTGTGGAGCCTGATGGCCGCTGGTATGAAGGACTGTCCGAGGCGGTTAGTTGAGTGTCGGGGGGGAATGAGTCTGTGGCTGAACGAGCTTCTCATCTTGACTAGCTCGTCGTAGAGGGGGTGGTAGGGGTTCTCCATGATGGCATCCAGCTTCCTTATCATCCCCCTCTCTACCATCACCTCAAGTCTAGGTAGCTCGACTCCCACCACGGAGCTAGCCTTCCTCACCAGCTTGTTGAGCTTGTTGGTGTCCCTTGAGTTGATGTAGCCTCCCCAGCATGCCACAGCATAGAAGAGGATGCTGGCCACAACAGACTGGTAAAAAGACTGCAGCAGTTTGTTGCACACATTGAAGGACCTGAGTCTCCTCAGGAAGAACAGCCTGCTCTGTCCCTTCCTGTAGAGGGCCTCTGTGTTGTCCGACCAGTCCAGTTTATTGTTCAGGTGTACCCCAAGGAACTTGTATGAGTCCACCATCTCCACATCCACCCCTCGGATGGAGATGGCAATCGGGGGGGGCCTCTTCTTGCCCCTCCGGAAGTCCACCACCAGCTCCTTGGTCTTACTGGTGTTGAGTTGGAGGTGGTTGCTGTCGCTCCACCCCACGAAGCTCTCCACCAGGGCTCTGTACTCCTCCTCATCATCGTCGGTGATGTAGCTTACGATGGAGGAGTCGTCTGAGAACTTCTGCAGGTGGCACCCGCTGGAGTTGCGGCAGAAGTCTGAGGTGTAGAGGGTGAAGAGGAAGGGTGACAGCACAGTTCCCTGGGGGGCGCCGGTGTTGCTCACCAGTACGTCAGACTGACTGTCCTTTAGTCTGACGTACTGTGGCCTCTCAGTGAGGTAGTCCTTGATCCAGGCCACCAAGCCGTGCTCCAGCTGCATCGCAGAGAGCTTCTCCGCTAGCAGTGACGGCTGGATGGTGTTGAAGGCGCTGGAGAAATCAAAGAACATAATCCTCACTGAGCTGCGCGGCTTCTCCAGGTGCGTGTACGCTCTGTGGAGCATGTAGATGATGGCATCCTCCACCCCGATGTTTGCCTGGTATGCAAACTGCAGGGGGTCGAGGGAGTCACGCACCAGGGGCTTGAGGTGTTGCAGGACCAGTCTCTCAAACGTCTTCATGACGTGTGACGTCAGAGCGACTGGCCTGTAGTCGTTGGGGGTGCTGGGACGTCCCTTCTTGGGCACCGGGACAATGCAGGAGGTCTTCCAGAGCTGGGGCACCCTCTCCAGCCTCAGGGAGAGGTTGAAAAGATGCTGGAGCGGTGCTGCCAGCTGCTCTGCACATACCTTGAGCACCCTGGGATTGGTGTTGTCCGGTCCTCTGGCCTTGTTGACATTAATTCTGTCAATTTGTCGAGCTTCAGGCTCCCGCTCAGCTCCTGTAGTGCAGATGGCGCTGAGCGGCAGCCAGTATGATATAGAACGTAAGGTTATGTATATAACCAAGTTCTATGAATACTGGTGACGCTCAGCGTCGGCACGCCACTGCGGCCTTTGATCTCGCCTTGTGGTGAAAGATTGGGAAGGAGGCGAGTAGGTGACCACACACCTGCTTATGAAGGTAGCGGATAGGGGTGTGGCCAGACGAATGTTGGTATGTAAAGGTACATTGTGAGTTTTTATTCAGTGCATATGCAAGAAATGAGGTTAGTGCAGATGACGCTGAGCGTCACCAGTATTCATAGAACTTGGTTACATACATAACCTTACGTTTGCTGCTGGTCGGGGCGGAAATGGGTGCGTCACGCGATTGGGCGCACATGTCACATGACCAGAAACGTCAGTGGCCAATCAGATTCGCAAAATGGTTGGTATTCGAATAGACGCCTCAGGGGCTCATATAGAAACAAGCATTTCATCGTAAAATATCTGTATTTTATTGTGACAAATAATAACTTGAACTACAGTTATTTACAGTATAGGGTGATTATTTGCGCCCTTTGTGTAAGTGTGTTTGGATATTTTAGTTTTTTACCTGCCAACGATGAAGCCGCTGGACAGGAAGGAAGACTGCCGGCCATAGGACTCCAAGGTGCCTTGGATGTGATTGAGTGCATCCTCAATATTGGAGCTGGTCTTCCTAAAGGCTGAAATACCACAGAGGAATTCATTAGTCTTTCTTAAGCTTCACAAACCAAAATGTATTCATTCTTTATTTATACTCGATAAATACACAGAGTAGTTAAACTCATATAGTGTCATCGAGATGTTACATTCGCAAGTGCGTTAATAAATACAGAAACATCAGATGATCAGACCAATTAAGAGCACATTTCAAAAACCAAAAAAACAAAACAAGAGGTACAATTGAAAAAGAACAAACAATTACATATTGTGGTGACCCGATTGGTCATCAAGGTTCTAAACCGACCCATAGATACTAGAGTGTATAGTTTTGGAGTTTCCTGCAGGGTATTCCATGAGGTAGGAGCAGAAAAGCCAAAAGCAGATCGACCAAGTTCAGTAGAAACTCTAGGCACTCTAAGTGTAAGGCAATCACTGGATCGTGTACGACAGGGTCCCGCGGTCCATTCCAATAAAGAAGTAATATAATTTGGACAGTCTCTAATTATAGCTTTATAAAGAAGCAGAAAATGTGTCAAGAAAGACCACTGTGTCTCTTTCTACCACTTATAAAGTTATAACATGTCTAGAATTAGAATATCTGTATTCCCAAGTACATTTTTACATATAGCCTACCAGGAATTTGTCCTCTGCATTTAACCCATCCTAGCGATTTAGGAGCAGTGGGCAGCCACAGTCCCACAGTGCCCAGGAACAAACTCTAGTTCTAATGCCAGAGAGTTTCTTCCCCTCAGCAGCTCGCCTGGTAAACGAGTCAGGTGTCCCCCTGCTCCCCCCCCCCCTCTATGGCGAGCTGCTAGGGCTGGACTTCTGTACTTGAACCTTGTGTTGCACTGTATCCATGTCCCCAACCACCGCACTTTCACAGTCTTATTGTTGTCTCACTGTTCTGTCCTGTCTTGCACTTTACTTAAATTATTTATTTACTGTTGTATTGTTCTTAATTGTGAAAAAGTATGCACTGTAATGTCAAAACACGTTCCATTTTGTACCTGTATGAAATGGCGAATAAAGTAATCTGAATCTGAATCTGACTTGATCAACGGCAGGAGTATGTATGATTTCAGTGGAATTGCATTGCTAGGGAACAGCTTGGACTGCGGTTGATTTCCTGTTTGCAGTGTTTTTGCTAATATCAACAAATTACAGGAAATCAATGTACTGGAAGTCTATTTAGACTTAATGGGCCTTTTCCACTACCTTGCCGTCCCGTCCCTGTGCCCCTGCTTTGTTTCTCATTTTCCACTGCCAACTGACCTGTGCTGATTTTATCTGCTGCTCTGGGGTAGGTTGCTATCTGTGCTGCAATTCAATACTGCATACCGTTGATTACGGTAGTCAATGGAACTCTTGTGGAACTTGATTGTGGAAAAGTTTAGTGAAACTCGTATTAAGAAACTGATCAACTAGTGATCTATGTCTATGTCTATAGTATATATGAGACAATTCCTTTTTTTCTTCAGCAAATCTCATCAATATTGTGCTGTCAGAACAGTTTCATGTTTGTAGGTTAAGTATCTGAAGTTCGCTATTGGCTATTTTAGCACTCTCATCTTGTTATCAACCAGGACAATGCTTTGAAACTGATATTAAAAGAAGTTGGTCGATCTAGTGATCTATGCACGAAAACGATTAAGATTTTCAGCAAATCTCTTAGTTACAACAAGATTGTATAAAGCAGTGTTGTGTTTATAGTTGAAGTAGACTAATGATATTTCCAATGTTCCACACATCGCTTTTACACTACACACCCAGCCACTGCCCGTCTCTCCAGGGAAGGAGCAGAGTACGGGGGACTGAGGGAATCCAACCACCACACTTTAGGCAAGGAATAGGATATGCAAAATTGCTGGATCTTAATTCCTATTCCATCTGCAACACCTACTTTGACAGTTTGATCTGAATTTCATGAGCCGGCCAGCGCAGGGGTGGCTGCACATTCAAATACAATGCAAAACTAAATGCAGAGGCAGCGCAAAGGCATACAAAGTCAATTGCAAGAGGGAAACAGAGGCGAATAGACACAGCTTTGCTCTAGGCGGTGTGAAAGGTGTTCACTCAAGTTGAAAATATTTCAACTTGAGCAATACATTTTCCTGGCGAGATGGAGCATATAGGTATATCTTAACAATGGGTATGAAATAGACTGCTATGAATGCTCTGTAGCCTATAGTTATTGAATATGGTACATTTAGAAATGTTTGTTTTTGTAAATGTCAACAATGCCACTGTTGAGACCAAACAGGTAACAGTGTAAAACAGTTAACCACTGGGATGTCATTTATAAACCATTACGGCGCACCTGATCATTCACCACATCCAATTCTGCGTCTACAGTGACTGGTCTCATATATCATCCCAAGTATTGTATTTTCACTTAATATTTTATTTTTTTAGCTATGTATTTATTGGGTTTTAGTTTGTAAATTACAACATGTACATCAGCAGAGCAATATTCAGCAAACATTTTCACCCGTTCTCCCTACCTCAACCCGGCGCCAAATAAAATAACAATTAACTTCAAAAACAGGTTCACATAGGAAAGGATACAGATTTAAATAATAAAAAAGAAACATAAATAATAATACAAACTAAATGTTTTACACATTGAGTAAAGGGTGTTTCTTGTTGTTTTTACACAATAATAAGAGTTGTCCCACAGTACTCCCCTTAACACATTGTGCGCCATAAACGGCGTAAGTCGTTATTGCCCGCCATGCGTTGAACGCCAACAACGGCGTAAATAGTTTTTGGGATCAATATTACATTTTTTCGCCATGGCATTGATAATTCATCCAGCCTCCCTCCGGACTGCAGCGGCACCCTGTCTGAGATTGCAACGCCTCAATACCGCCGCCTAGTGGATGGTCGGGCGAGTTACACTCACGTCAAACCGGATGTGGCGGTCGGTGCATCGAGGAAATCCCTCCGGCAGTCATATCTTGTTACGGGACTCCAGACAAACACTCAAGTGCATTTGGATTGCTTTCGAAACGCAATAATCGATATTATTTCGGCGTTTATTGCGCCATACAAACCGGAAATGGGTCTAGGAGATCGGCGTCAAATAATTGGGATATTTTTCCTCCAGTCTCATCGGCGAACGGTAAGAGGACATTAACGTTATTTTCAGCCCGATTGACCATTTCCTTGTTTGCAATCAGTCTGATCAATATATCAACCCATACTAAATAAAGCCGTTACTGACGATCAAGGAATTATAAACGACCCCCCCCCCTTTCCTTCACGCATGATGAAGCATAATGTATACCGATCATATACATTTGAATTTTTTAATATAGCGTGTATAGGAAAGAAACGCCAATCGATAATCTATCATATGCGTCAGGGCCTATAACTAGCGTTTTAAGAAAAGCTTAAAAACATATTTATATTCTCGAAGGTATTAACACAACAATGTATGAATGAAAAAATATTACGTTCCCACATCCGGAACGATAGATAATCGATGTTGAATGGGCCATAGTAATGTCAATATAACAATACAATTTAAAAAGTTATAGCCCTGCAAAGAAGGTAAACATCTCCATAGGGTTACAGTGCTGGCAGACTGGGTACAATGATGGGCACAATGTGTTAATCCTGTTCTTGTTGAAGCAAGTTCCCAACATTTGTATTATGCTTTAAGAAGTACACAAACGGTCCCCAGGCATTATCAAAAATGTTTTGTTTATGTCTAACAATATACACCATCTTTTCCATTGACATGTTTGAAGCCATTTCTTTAATCCACATGCCAATTCTTGGTCCATCAACATTTTTCCAATTAAGAGCTATTACACGTTTTGCTTGTAATATGCACATCTATAAATCTAAACTCTTTGCTTTGTAGATGTGGGGTGGTAGGATATAAACCAAGAATAAAAAGCTTGAGATTCAATGGCAACTTCTTTGATACAATTTGTTCGATCAAATCAATAACATCTTGCCAGAAGGTTTTCACTTTCACACATTCCCATATGCAGTGGAACAGTGTGTCCCTTGCCTCACTACACTTAACACATTGGGTGCCACGCCCCCTTCTGGGAAGTGCATAGGCCTTGCCACCCATTAACCCCATGTAAGCGCTCACCTTGTTTGTAGAGCTAAACCTATATTTTATATTATAGCTATGGATCTAATAACACCGTCGATTGTCAGTGGGTTTCTTCCGGTCAACGTGCAAAAAACTGATTATTTTTTCATCTATACATTTCCATTTTATACCGTGGTGAATATGAGTATCATTGTAGAGTGATCCTGTGTAATCCCAGGGAACTCCGTCAAACAGCCCTTTAGTGAAATCCATTTATCATGTGGCCATTTTTCGCCTGATTATCGAATCATCCTGAAATCAACGCTAGATTATCGGTGTTATGTTTCCTCGTGCATGCACGAAAGGGTACGGGAGAAAACCGGCCCGCCGTGCGTCTATCGCAGCCAACGACACGGACACACACACACAGGCTGCAATCGCGGCAAAAAAATTATCGGATCAACGCAAGATTGGTAATATATAGTCCTTACCTTGTCTCTGATGTAATGCAAAAAGAATAATCCAATTATCTGATCGCCATTCCAAATACTGGTCGTGGTAGTCTGTCCCACGTTATCCAGCATTGCACATGAACGGGCGGGCGGATGAACTCGTCGAGGCAACCGTAGTGACCGCTTGTCTTGCCGGAGTGTTCAGACTCCGCCCCCACGCCCCAGCTCGGCCGAGAAAACAAACCACATAATTTCAAATGGAGTGCAATAGCGGCCGCAAGGCGTTAGGTGGCGGTATTGACCGTCTGCGATCTCAGACACATTCAGTACAGCATGCACAAGGTGCCTCGATGGATTATGAATGGCAATAGCGAATAAAAGGAAAAACGAGACAAAAACGTAGGTACTCAACCGCTGGGCTACAGAAACGTAGATCTATGTGAACGGCAAACAAAGTGTTAATACAAGTATCTGGAATATTATCATTAAACTTATGCAATTTAACAGGAGTTATATATGTACGGATCAGCCATTTATATTGTATACGTTTTAAGTTGCTACTGACTGTCTGACTCTGTGCCTCTTTACATGCCACGCTCCATTCTTCTAAAGATATTTCCTCCTCTATGTCTTCGTTCAATTGATTCAGTTTTGATTCTGATGATTCATCTGAACCAGATACAAATAAGTCATATAGCATTGAAATTAAACCTTTATTTTGGGTCTCAATGAATCCAAAATGACAATGTGGTTAGAAGTGGTGGAGAGAATAAAAGCTAGCATATAATGGTAGTGTCTGGTTAGGAGCGAGTGATAATGGATGGATTATCCAATGGGGGGTCCGGGAGGGGGGGGTACGAGCTAGAGCATATGTGTGTAGGGTATTAGATAGCAGGTATTAGGTGTATATCCTGTATAAGACATTTAACTAAATGGTGACTTCATTGGATGTGCACTGTTAATTAATGCTTGTATATCTTATCTTGTGTTGTCATGTTTGTTTATGTGTTTGTTTAAAAAATAATAAAAAAAATAAAATACAAAAAAGAAATTAAACCTTTACCATAACAGTGTCTAGTGACTGCTATTTCTAAGATGGAAATGTTCGGTATATCCAATAAATGGTTCTGAGATGATATAAAACTCCTTAGCTGAAGATATTTAAAAAAGTGATGTTTTGGAATATCATATTTTGTAGATATTTCCGCAAAGGACATGAATACTTCATCCTCCTGTATACGTCTTGCACTTTCCTTAACCCCTTTTCAGCCCAGATTTTAAATCCATTATCGTTTTGCCCTGGTTTAAAATTGGCATTGCCCCAAATAGGACTGAACCGAGATCCGGACGTATTTTATTCAAATATTTAAGTGTGTCGAACCACACATCTATCATATTTAAAATAATGGGGTTGTCTGTATTTTTCTTCAGATATTTACGGTCTGCAGAGTACAAATACAGGTGCAAGGGTAAGCTCGGTTTAACAGAGCAGGATTCCGAATGGATCCAAGCAGGAGGATTCTCCGATGAGAAGTAAAACATGATCATCCGCAATTGTGCTGCCCAGTAATACCATTAGATAATTGGGCATTTCAGGCCTCCTCTGTCATATGGTAGATAAAGTAGAGATAGACGTAATCTGGGGCGTTTATTTTGCCAATAAAGTTGGTAAACAGTTTCTTGATTCTTGTGAACAAAGACGAGGGAGGAGGTAAAGGGATATTCTGGAATAGGTAGAGAAATTTAGGGAGTACATTCATTTTTAGAATATTAATCCTGCCGATAATTGAGATAGGTAGGGATGTCCAACGCTCTATTGAAGAAGTACTAGCTTCCAGAATTGGGTCATTATTTATCTGAGAAATCGTATTCACCTCAGGGAAAATTTGTATTCCCAAATACGTAAATGTATCTGTTGAGTTGAGAGTAGAAGCACAAACAAGCCCATTTTCCTCTCTTTCATTGAGTAACATTATAGATGATTTAGAGTGATTCACTTTATAACCAGATATTTTCCCAAATGTCTTAGGAGTGCTGGGATAGATCTGTGTAGATTTTTTAGCATTAATATTACATCATCAGCGAAAAGGGCTATCCTATGTTCTATATTATGACCTTCTCGAAATCCATGAATATCGCTATAGCAAATGGTTCGATCGCAAGAATGAAAAGCAAGGGCGATAAAGGGCTCCCATGTGGGCAACTTCTACAAATGTTAAAGGGTTTAGAGACCTTACTATTCGTCAGAACTTCTGCAGTAAGCCCTGTCCAAAGCAATCTAACCCATTTGGCGAATGTATCTCCAAAGCCAAATCGTGTTAATGTAACGGAGGTACCGTGTGTCTATCCTACAGTCACGATGGACAGTGTTGTGAAGTGACTGTGGACGGCAGCAGTACTGCAAGTAAACTCACTCCCCAGAGGCGTCCAGACCCATTACTTAGAAGTGAATTCACTTCTTGATATAGTGGTCTGTGATGCCGCCTTCTCTGAGAGGGGGGTAGGTGTACACCTCAGAAAAGCTATAATGTGTGATATAAACACAGACGTTTCTTCCTTCTCTGAGAGGGGGGCAGGTGTACACCTCAGAAAAGCTATAATGTGTCTGATATAAACACAGACGTTTCTTCCTTCTCTGAGAGGGGGGCAGGTGTACACCTCAGAAAAGCTATAATGTGTCTGATATAAACACAGACGTTTCTTCCTCCTCTGAGAGGGGGGTAGGTGTACACCTCAGAAAAGCTATAATGTGTGATATAAACACAGACGTTTCTTCCTTCTCTGAGAGGGGGGCAGGTGTACACC
Organism: Notolepis coatsorum; assembly: GCF_963971535.1. Taxonomy (NCBI): domain Eukaryota; kingdom Metazoa; phylum Chordata; class Actinopteri; order Aulopiformes; family Paralepididae; genus Notolepis; species Notolepis coatsorum. Next base: position 291,318,405 of record NC_140165.1, on the reverse strand, counting down.
TCAGAAAAGCTATAATGTGTCTGATATAAACACAGACGTTTCTTCCTTCTCTGAGAGGGGGGCAGGTGTACACCTCAGAAAAGCTATAATGTGTCTGATATAAACACAGACGTTTCTTCCTTCTCTGAGAGGGGGGCAGGTGTACACCTCAGAAAAGCTATAATGTGTCTGATATAAACAGACGTTTCTTCCTCCTCTGAGAGGGGGGCAAGTGTACACCTCAGAAAAGCTATAATGTGTCTGATATAAACACAGACGTTTCTTCCTTCTCTGAGAGGGGGGCAGGTGTACACCTCAGAAAAGCTATAATGTGTCTGATATAAACAGACATTTCTTCCTCCTCTGAGAGGGGGGTAGGTGTAGTACACCTCAGAAAAGCTATAATGTGTCTGGTATAAACACAGACGTTTCTTCCTTCTCTGAGAGGGGGGCAGGTGTACACCTCAGAAAAGCTATAATGTGTCTGATATAAACACAGACGTTTCTTCCTTCTCTGAGAGGGGGGCAGGTGTACACCTCAGAAAAGCTATAATGTGTCTGATATAAACACAGACGTTTCTTCCTTCTCTGAGAGGGGGGCAGGTGTACACCTCAGAAAAGCTATTTAAGCATTACATCACACGCAGGAGTGGTTTGTGACCAATAAACCATGCCTAGGGGTGGTTGTTAGGCCCGAGGCGCAGCAGAGGGTCGTTAGACCCCCCTAGGCATGGTTTATTGGTCACAAATCACGACTGCACGTGGTGTAAAGCTTTTATACAACTGCCAGATTCATCCAACCTTATTTCTATACAATAAACACACATTAATCGAAGATTTATTGAAAAAACCATCCGCCAGAAAAAGTAGTTCCCACAACTCCATGTGGAAGCAGCTTGAAGTGCATCCAACCAAACTAACACATCCAACTGTGTATTATTGGAATGATTGAGAGAAGTTGCCTCATGTGGAAGCAGCTTGAAGTGCATCCAACCAACTAACACATCCAACTGTGTATTATTGGAATGATTGATTGAAAATTTATTAAAACGTTTTCTTTGCCCTATAGGAAAAAAACGTTTTCTTCGCCCTATTTTTTTATTTATTTCTTTTAGCCTAAACTTAACCAGTTGGAAACCAGGGGTACAGTAATAAAATTAGCAATCAACCAATCAATCAATTCAATAGACCATGCTCACTTAAAACAGCGCTGCTTCTCTCTCAGTCTGAGTCCCCCGCTGTTGCAGACAGGAGTGTGTGTGTGTGTGTGTGCGTGTGTGTGTGTGTGTGTGTGTGTGTGCGTGTGTGTGTGTATGTGTGTGTGTGTGTGTGTGTGTGTGTGTGTGTGTGTGTGTGTGTGTGTGTATGTGTGTGTTTGTGGGTACGCCACCGTCGGACAGTGTGAGAGAGAACGCTGCAGTCGGAAAGTAGGAAGGAAGAAATTTAAATCAATCAATTAATCTATCAATCAATCCGCGATTTTTCTTTTGTTCTAGATTGAGTCAAGACCCATCAATTACATCATCCAACATTGTTTAAAATACTAACACGTTCCCCTTGACAGAATCGCTTTATATTTAGTCGTTATGACGCTATCAACATATCCATTTGTTAAAGATTATTGTCCGCCATCTTGTTTTTTCCGACGGAGTGATCCGGCGGAGTGATGTGATTCGGTGGTGGGCGGGTCCTGGGACCAGGAGCGTGGATTATGAAGGATACATACGTGTAAATGGACTGTTTCAGCCAATCAGAATAGAGAAATTTGCATGCCGTTGTATAAAATATGTATAAACACTGACGTTTCCTCCTCCTCTGAGCGGGGGGCAGGTGGGCTCTCTGGAAGCGCTCGGTGGCATCCTGCACTCGCTGTCTGCGCTGCTATAATGTGTCTGATATAAACACAGACATTTCTTCCTTCTCTGAGAGGGGGGCAGGTGTACACCTCAGAAAAGCTATAATATGTATAAACACTGACGTTTCCTCCTCCTCTGAGCGGGGGGCAGGTGAGCTCTCTGGAAGCGCTCGGTGGCATCCTGCACTCGCTGTCTGCGCTGCTGCAGGATCTTCTCTCTCAGCCGCTGCTCCTGGAAGTCCCACTGTTTCCTCCTCTCCTCCAGAGCCCTGGGGCACACAGGGTTCAAGTTCAAATGTATTCCACACATATAAACGTTCAAGTACCTTGCAGTGAAATGATTCCTCTGTGTGACCCCCCCCCCCCCTTCAGGCTGTACATAGCACCAAGAAAAAAGAAGGACATGAATGCAGCATGAATGAATGAAGTTTATTTTTCGGTCTTGTTTACAGACAAATCAAACACACCCGTGTGGACTTACAAAAGGAAAAGAAAAAAAAAATCACAAATGTACATATTCAAGGCAAGCTCACACACAAAATCCAAAATCAACGACCGAAAAAAAGGAATAGGCTGAAGCACATGCTTATTTTTGCCTATCCCTTACAAATTCTTAAAAACTAAATATATTTTAATATAAGAAAGAAAAACTTAAAATATGCTGCAAGATATCATCTTTTTTAAAGAAAAAACAAATGTTTGATGTTTTTACTCAAACTGTACTCCTGAATTATTTTATCCTTTAAGGCTTTTTTAAATCTCCCCTGAGAAGTACACAACTTCAACCCGTCACTAAGGCTATTCCATAATTTAACTCCCAAAATTTAAACACATCTAGCTCTTACATTAGTTCTTACCTTTTTACATGTTTTAAGAATACATAACCCTCTTAAATGATATGTTCCTTCTCTTGGTTGAAAGAGACATTGAATACAAACTGGTAGGCTTTTATTCTTAGCACGAAAAATTATTTCCAAAGTTTTTATCTACAAATTTGAATGTGCAGGACTTTATGAATAATGGATTTGTCGATTCAAGGTAACTACACAGTACATTTCTAATAGTACATTTGACTCAAACTGAGTATGTTTTACTCAGTTTGAGTAAAATTTACTCTGCGAAAATTTACTGTGTAGCTTTGTTTATTATTCGAATTAGGGCTGTCAGTTTATCACGTTAATTAGATTAATTAATTACACAGCAAATTATCGCATTATGAAAATTAACTCAAAATTAATTAAATTATTATTATTTTTTTAAATATTTTTGTATCTCATTCATTCCATAAGAACATAGAATACACATTTACAGATTTTTTTTTAATATGGTCCATTTGCATGTTCTTGGTATCTGATTCTAGGGACATCTATGGATCTCAGGGAATGTATTCCCAGTGTCAGAAATACTGTGTCTGTTACTAGGCTTGAGTAAATTGTAATGAACCAAATGAGAATATCAATAAAAAAAAATGCTATCTTTGACTGTGAATAACACCATGCTAAAATTTACCAGACCTGAAAAATCTAAGCAAATGAATAAATGGAAGATGATTAAATAGAAGGTTTTGTAGATACAGTACTGAATTCTGCCATTTGAAATATGACTATAGAATATGGAATATCAGGCCTGAAATGGTTATGCAATTAAAATGTGATTAATTAGATTAATTAATTACAAATCCTTTTTAAATTTTTTTAATCACCCGCCAGCACTAATTCTAATAGCTCTTTTCTGTAGTTTAATAATAGGATCTATATTTGTTTTATAAACATTCCCCCAGACCTCAACACAATATGACATGTATGGCACAACAAGTGAAAAATACAATATACCGGTATGCAAACATTTCTGATTTAACAGCTCCCTTGTTTTGTACAGAATGCCAACAGATTTGGCTAATTTACCTTTGATATATTGTATGTGGCTTCCAACAAAGTTTGTGATCTATAATCACACCTAACAATTTTGTTTCATATACTCTTTCAATTTCAGTTCCATTTAAATTCAGTTTCATTTCACAGTCGGTAGGAACACAACCAAATACCATACATTTTGTTTTGTTTTAAGAGACAACTTATTCCTATCAAACCATTTCTTTAACTTTATCAATTCCCTTTCTACTGTTTTCAATAATTCTTTTATGTCCTCCCCTGATACAAAGTAAATTAGTATCATCAACAAACGTAACAAAATATTTGATACTGTAAAAATGTAATTTAAATAAAGTATAAATAACTTGGGTCCCAATACGGAACCCTGTGGAACAGCACAAGTTACTCTTCTAAGATGTGATTTTGTGTTATTAATGTTTACATATTGAAACCTATTATTTAAATACTTCTTAACACATTGGGCTCCATGGGTTATATCCATCAATATACCCAGTCTGCCACAGTTGAAAGCCTATGGAGATGTTTACCTTCTTTGCAGGGCTATAACTTTTAAAATTGTATTGCTATATTGACATTACTATGGCCCATTCAACATCGATTATCTATCGTTCAGGATGTGGGAACGTTATATTTTTTCATTCATACATTGTTGTGTTAATACCGTCTAGAATATAAGTATGTTTTTAGACAGTATAGCAGTAATTCCACAAACGAGAGTTATAGGCCCTGACGCATATGATAGATTATCGATTGGCGTTTATTTCCTATACACGCTATATTAAAAAATTCAAATGTATATGATCGGTATACATTATGCTTCATCATGCGTGAAGGAAAGGGGGGGGGGGGGGGGGTCGTTTTTAATTCCTTGATCGTCAGTAACGGCTTTATTTAGTATGGGTTGATATATTGATCAGATGGTTTGCAGTGAAATGAATAAACAATCGGGCTGAAAATAACGTTACTGTCCTCTTACCGTTCACCGATGAGACTGGAGGAAAAAGATCCCAATTATTTGACGCCGATCTCCTACATCCATTTCCGGTTTGTATGGCGCAATAAACGCCGAAATCATATCGATTATTAAGTTTAGAAAGCGATCCAAATGCACTATAGTGTTTGTCTGGAGCCACGTAACAAGATATCACTGCCGGAGGGATTTCCTTGACGCACCGATCGGCACTTCCGGTTTTGGCGAGAGTGTAACTCGCCCAACCATCCACCAGGTGGCGGTATTGAGGCGTTGCAATCTCATACAGGGTCCCGCTGGAGTCCGGAGGTTGGCTGGATGAATTATGAATGCCATGGCGAAAAAATGAAATATTGATCCCAAAAACGGCGTAAGTCGTTCTTGGCGTTCAACGCATGGCGGTAGGGCTGGGCGATATGACGATATTATATAAATATCGGGTACAGTTCATTAACGATACACTTTTTCAACGTATCGTGGATATCGTGATGTTTTGCCCAAGAGGATTGTGTCGCGTCAATCTGTCCACACGTTACTCGTTCATATCTCAGCCTGTGCTGAGATATGCCCATTCCGCGGTCTGTTAATAAAGTTTTCAATCAGACAGATGTATGGAAAGGCTTTTATTATAACATTCGTTGTAGTAAAATCATTATGCCTCATTTAGCATCCTGTGAAGCACTGGTCTCCTACTCGACGGCCGCGGGGAGCTAACGTTAGTAGCTTTGTTGATGTTCAGTGTTCACTTCAGCACACGGGACATTCAGGAAGTCATAACGCTTGCCGATTGGTGCTAAGAACAGCAGGGCGGGTGCAAGCGGTGTGACGTCATTGGCAGACTCGACTGTCAATCAAAATGATTATGTTTCCGTCAGAATGAATGAATGAAAACTGTATTAAAAGGTTGCAGAATGGGTACAATACAGTACAGGAGGATGAAGACCAGAAAAAGACTTTCGGCTTTTTTACATAAGGGTCCTCCATTTTCAATTCATCAAAACATTTAGAGACATACATATATACAGTAGTTTCATAAAAATGCTAAAATGCTATTTATTGATTGATTGATTTAAAACTTTAACATATTGCAGAATGGGTACAGTACAGCTCAATACATACAATTGTTAAGGGGATGCAGACCAGAGAAAGACTTTAGTCTTGTTTACATCAGGGTCCCCCATTTTCAATTCATCATATTTCATATCTAAATCATATAATATCTCATATGCAATATATAATCTAATAATCTAAATCTAATATAAAAATGCTAAATGCATGGGTATTTTATTTTGTCTTTAATGTTAGCTTGCAAACTCAAATACTGTCTTGGTAAGCCTCATAATGAATTGTTTGGGGTAAAAAAGAAAAACATCGTGATGTGTATCGTGTATCGCCGAAAGGTCAGAAAATATCGTGATATCATATTTAGGCCATATCGCCCAGCCCTACATGGCGGGCAAAAACGGCGTAACTCGTTCTTGGCGCAGGATGTGTTAACCAATGATGAGTGATACCTCTTATTCCATACGTTCCATTTTTTGTAAAAGCAGGGAATGATCAATTGCAGTGTTTCCCCTGAAAAAAAAATTCAGCAGCGGTGCTGTGCCTCTAGGGGGATCCGGGGAAATATTTTTAATAATTTTTTTTTTTTTTTTTTTTTTGTCTAGTTCAGTGATTCCCAACCTGGGGTCCGCGGGGGGGCGCAGGGGGTCCACCAGACCGCAGATGATTTGAGGTCTATTTTCACCCGTTTTTCTGTACTTTTTTTTCTTTCAGAGAAATATTTAATTAGCATATTTTCATCAGACGCATGAATAGTCTCTCCACTACAATAAAAAAGAAAGATAAATAAATAAACATCTAGACATGATTTTTGAACGTTAACAGTAGGCTACCGGGTAGCCGCTAAAACGTGAATCAGTTGACTATCACTTTCCGTAGCTAGCCTAGCATGCTAGTTAGCTTTCTCGGCTCGTCTGCAGTCAGCTGCCAGAGGCGAAAATGTGTGACAAACGAAAAGGAGATGACGGCAGCTCATCTGCAAAATAAGTTAGGACCTACAGCAATTGCGAAAATTACATCACCATGGGCTTCACTGAGGGACCAGACAAACGACCTGAGTCTGTGATTTGTGGAGAAAAGTTGACAAACTCGAGCATGAAGCCCAGCAAGCTGAAGAGACATCAGGCGTCTAAGCACCCAGAAACCGTTGGGAAGGACGCAGACTTTTTTCTGAGGAAAGAACAGTCTCTCAAGGCGAACAAGCCCGTTGATGTTAGAGTAGTGTGGAGCAGGGGTGGCAGTGATTTACAGAAGGCTACCGAAGCCTCCTTTGAGTGTTCGCTTTTAATTGCAAAAGCAAACAAACCGCACAATATTGGCGAGCAGCTCATCAAACCAGCCTGCATCAAAATGGTTGAGAAACTGTGCGGCCCACAGGTGGCGGATAAACTAAAATCAGTACCACTCTCGAACAATGTAGTGAAAGACCGAATTGATAAGATGTCAAGTGATTGCGAGCAGCAGCTGTCAGAAAAGCTTAGAAAGGGTCCATTTGCCATACAACTTGATGAAACTACAACTGTCGCAGACGAGGCTGTGCTCATCGTTTATGTGCAGTATATCGAAAATGAGGATCTGAAGCAGGACATTCTCATGTCAGTCAACCTTACTACCACCACTTGTAGTCCAGTCATTATATGAAAAAACCTAGGACAAATTGCAACAGTAGCAAACTCAACTGATTTTGTATCCTCATTATGTCCTTAGTGAGGGAAAAAAAGTCACAAGGAATCCAATCATGGGAAAGTTTTGAAAACGACCTATATATATTCATATCGAAAAATGCCTGTTACAACATAGTGGTGAAAATTTTACTTTTAGATATCACTATAAAAACTCACAAGCTGATTACACACACAAAGACAAGAAAAAAAGTCAATCACAACTTCATTGAATTATTCTGTTTACTCATGCAAATCACACATTATCTTATTTGATATGCACCAATTAGCATACACGCCAGAACTAATCAAAACATTTAATAAAGAAATTTTTTTCTTCTTGGAATATTAGTAGATAGGCTCTGTGGAGCTCAGTCCACGAGGATGGGGCTCAAGGGTTTATGTCCGTGGGGATAGGTCCATGGAGATGGGTTTTTTTTTTTTATAATAGGCGGAAATTACATATTTGTACAGCATGCAAAACACTACATGATTCTTGCACAAAACTACATGGGCTTAACATAAATTTGGTATGTCTGTATAGGGGAGGCTTGTAGGTACCCATGTAACCCAATACCATTAACATATATTGAGGTAGAAGGCCAAGGGACCATTTGAAAAATGGTGATGGCCATATTTCCCTCCCCAAAAAATCGTCTTAACTTTGAATAATTAGGTATGTAGCCCCCTTTCCAATGAGGTAACATGACATGGTTGGTCTCATTGGAAACCCGAGGTTGTCTAGAATCAAATGGTATCTTTACTTTTGAGCTACCTCAAAATTTGAACGCGTCACAATCTCTGAAAGACAGTGTCGTCAGTGATCCTGCCAGCAATCAAGTAGGTGTCAAAACATTGAAAAAAAACACATTTCCCATGATGGGATTCCTTGGGACTTTTTTTCTCTCACTAAAGACATATTGAGGATACAAAATCAGTTGAGTTTGCTAATGTTGCAATTTGTCCTAGGTTTAGCCTAATTCTGGCCTATAATGACTGGACTATAGGGATAACAAAACATTGAAAAAAAACACATTTCCCATGATGGGATTCCTTGGGACTTTTTTTCTCTCACTAAAGACATATTGAGGATACAAAATCAGTTGCGTTTGCTAATGTTGCAATTTGTCCTAGGTTTAGCCTAATTCTGGCCTATAATGACTGGACTATTGAGGTGAGGATATTTTACTGCAGTGGATTCTTACTTCATTCAACATAAATGCAAACTGTTCACCATTAGGGCCTGATTTGAGAGGATGAATACAGGATTTGAATATTGGCCAAACATTTTGAAATACATATGGTGCAAGATGAGATTTGTTGATTGAAGGCACAAGTCAAAGAAGCATAGTGGGTCTAATTATGATGCATATGCCTGTGTATAAGCAGTTTGTTATTAAAATGACTAAATGTATTAAAATGACAAAAAAATGTATTTAATGGTAGTTTATTAGGAGGGGGGTCCAGGAATTTCATCAGAGATGTTTGGGGGTCCCTGGGGGGAAAAAGGTTGGGAACCCCTGGTCTAGTTCATAGCAGCGCCGCTGCTGAATGCATATAGGGGAAACACTGAATTGTGTCAAATGCTTTAGGTAAGTCAATAAATACACCTATTGAGGGTCGTTTTTCATTAATTGCTGTTGATATATTTTCCACAAAATCTATCACTGCTAAGAATGTTGATCTATTGCTCCTAAAACCATATTGATGGTCACTCAATAACCCATATTTTCAATAAAGCCATCAAGTCTATTTACAATATTTTTTTTCGAGTATCTTTGAAAATTGAGGTAGCAATGATATAGGTCTATAATTTGATATAGTATGTATGTCACCACTTTAAAAAATTGGAACCACCTTGGCCATTTTCATTTCATCAGGAAAAATACCAGTTAAAAAGGATTTGTTACATATATAAGTGAATGGTTTGAGGACAGTCAAAGACTTCTTTTATAGTTGACATGTCAATAGTATTACTATCAGTGGATTTTTTTTCTTAAACTTTCTAACCATTTCTAGCACATCACTCTCACAAACACCACCAAGGAACATTGAGTTGCTGTTTGATGGTGAATCAGAATAAGTTTCACCCTCTGTAGGGAGGTCAATTTCCTTAGCCAAATTAGGGCCTATATTAACAAAATACTCATTAAACTCATTAACAATTTCCTCTATATCTTGAATAAATGAATTGTAATTTTTTTCAAAGTATATTGGAAAGTCCTTTTTACTGGACTTTTTAATCATGTCATTAACTCATTGGACGCCAGACCCGATGATAGTTGGGTTAACTCGCCAACCGTTCAGCGCCAATCACGAGTATAGTCGGGTTTTAATCGTTATTTCTTTTATTAGCGATATCCATTAATTTTCATCCATCCAGCCTGATGTTATCGTTGGGAATGGGTCTGAGCTCACAAAAGGGCAAATACCGCTCCCTACGCCTTCTGGCTGGTATTGCACTCCACTGGGAATGGTATAGTTTTTTTCTGGGATGATCCAAGCCGCGCGGGCGTGGTTTAAATAATCAGGCGAGGTAACCTGATTTCAACTATAGATCTGCGAGGCTGTGTATGTGTGGCTGTTTTCCGTTGGGTGCAGGAGGTGGGTGGGGGGGGGGGGGGGGGCGCCGCGCTACAAGGGCCATTTCATGTATGCACGAGGAAGGATAATAATGATGATCTAGCATTGATTTCAGGAAGATTCGATAATCAGGCGAAAAATTACAACGTTATATTCTTATACTTATATTCAAAACGGTATAAAATGGAAATGTACTGATGAAAAAACAATCCATTTTGTACATGTTGACTGGAAGCAACTCACTGATAATTGACGGGTGTATTCAGGGCCGTAGCCAAGGTTTAGAAATTAGGGAGGTCCATTTATTTCTTTGGCCCAGACCGGCCCACTATAATCGGTCGGACACCACCCACCAGTACACCATCCTTGCGGTCCCCTTAAATATGCGTACCTACTGTACTATTCCCCCAACCCACTACAAAGCTGGGTAGTAAGTGCCATGGACAAGTGGACCAGTGTATTCACTCACTCTTGGCTGAATCTTGTTTTGGGTGGTGATGTAAAAACACCTGCATCATAGCAGGCTCAGGATGGGCAAAGTAGTCTATAGCCTGTTCGTCCCTGTCTCTCTCCTCCACAACCTGGCTTGACTAGACATAAGGAGAGAGAGATGATTACAATTAACTGGTACATTCAGGTCCAGAATTGTTGGAATTCCCTGACAAAGATGTGCAAAAAGCTGTACAATTTAAACAATACCATACTGGTAATGAGCAAATAGTTGTTTATTCAATGAATGCATGGAGCTGTTCCATCTTATTTCATTTGATACTAACTACTCAGTTCATACAGATTTCAAGTATTCAAATATCAATGATGAATATTGCATAAGGTTTACACAGTTAATAGATCACCTTCTTGTTTTATATTCATGTTCAGAGAGGAGTAATAGTTAGATATTTGTATGTGATTTATATGGCAATTAAATCAATGGTGTGTTTGTTTGGGGAGTTTGACCTACAGTTAATGTGCCTACCACGTGAAGGTGCATGATCAATGGACAGCACAAAAACAATTTGTGTAGGTGGAGACTAGAGCTACCACAGATAGTAATAAGTTATTAAGAGTAAGTAATCCATACCATACCTATATAACCTAATAGTTACCTTATTACCATACTTGGCTGAAAATAAACGTTGCTGCCTGTTGTGAATGTGTTTTTCCCTGTAGGCTAACATAAGTAGGCATACATTTTTGCAGTTGAGCAATAATTTGCAGTTGAGTAGGCTATATGTTGTGGGCTGTGTGTTTATGTCTTCCATCGAGGACCACCTTGGAAATAAGTGTTTTAATGAATGCTTTTAGGTGATATCCTCAGGAATACAAATCGGTCAAGATAATTTGTTTTTAATATGATGTGTTTTTAATTTCCAAATAAATCTAATCAAATCAAAAAAGCAGTTTTTGCAGTTGAGCTACAGGTGTTGTATATTATACAGCCTTTTCATGCATCTTTATCAAGGGAACCCTTATCCTAATGATTTAAAAAATAATATTATGATGATACGATATGGACCTAGTAGTTGGGTCATCTGTGGCACTTTGTTTTTCAATGGATTTGTCATCTAGGAGGGTTAATAAACTAATTTAGCCAGGGTGTATTTTTTTTTAAAGGCGGGGGAAATTTGTGAGCGACCAAAATCCAAAATGGCTGCCGTGGAAATTTACTTTTTAATGGTTTGACCTACAATGATGCACGATACATGGTACCAGCCCCCTCTCAGTCATGTACCAACCCCCTCTCAGTCATGTACCAGCCAGCCCCCTCAGTCATGTACCAGCCAGCCCCCTCAGTCATGTACCAGCCCCCTCTCAGTCATGTATACCAGCCCCCTCTCAGTCATCTACCAGCCCCCTCTCAGTCATGTACCACAGCCCCCTCTCAGTCATGTACCACAGCCCCATCTGAGTCATGTACCAGCCTCCTCTCAGTCATGTACCAGCCCCCTCTCAGTCATGTACCAGCCTCCTCTCAGTCATGTACCACAGCCCCCTCTCAGTCATGTACCACAGCCCCCTCTCAGTCATGTACCAGCCCCCTCTCAGTCATGTACCACAGCCCCCGGGCCCTCTCAGTCATGTACCACAGCCCCCTCTCAGTCATGTACCACAGCCCCATCTCAGTCATGTACCACAGCCCCCTCTCAGTCATGTACCACAGCCCCCTCTCAGTCATGTACCACAGCCCCATCTCAGTCATGTACCACAGCCCCCTCTCAGTCATGTACCACAGCCCCCTCTCAGTCATGTACCCCAGCCCCATCTCAGTCTTGTACCACAGCCCCATCTGAGTCATGTACCAGCCCCCTCTCAGTCATGTACCAGCCCCCTCTCAGTCATGTACCAGCCTCCTCTCAGTCATGTATACCACCCCCCTCTGTCCTGTATACCAGCCCCCTCTCAGTCATGTACCAGCCCCCCTTTCAGTCATGTACCACAGCGCCCTCTCAGTCATGTACCCCAGCCCCATCTCAGTCATGTACCACAGCCCCCTCTCACTCATGTACCCCAGCCCCATCTCAGTCATGTACCCCAGCCCCATCTCAGTCATGTACCACAGCCCCCTCTCAGTCATGTACCAGCCCCCTCCAGTCATGTACCAGCACCCTCTCAGTCCTGTACCACAGCCCCCTCTCAGTCATGTACCACAGCCCCATCTCAGCCATGTACGACAGCCCCCTCTCAGTCATGTACCACAGCCCCCTCTCAGTCATGTACCACAGCCCCCTCTCAGTCATGTACCAGCGCCCTCTCAGTCATGTACCAGCCAGTCCCCTCTCAGTCATGTATACCAGCCCCTCTCAGTCATGTACCACAGCCCCCTCTCAGTCATGTACCACAGCCCCCTCTGTCATGTACCAGCCCCCTCTCAGTCATGTACCACAGCCCCCTCAGTCATGTACCAGCCAGCCCCCTCAGTCATGTACCAGACCCCTCTCAGTCATGTATACCAGCCCCCTCTCAGTCATCTACCAGCTCCCTTGCAGTCATGTACCACAGCCCCCTCTCAGTCATGTACCACAGCCCCATCCGAGTCATGTACCAGCCCCCTCTCAGTCCTGTATACCAGCCCCCTCTCAGTCATGTACCAGCCTCCTCTCAGTCATGTATACCAGCCCCCTCTCAGTCCTGTATACCAGCCCCCTCTCAGTCATGTACCAGCCCCCCTCTCAGTCATGTACCACAGCCCCCTCTCAGTCATGTACCACAGCCCCATCTCAATCATGTACCACAGCCCCCTCTCAGTCATGTACCAGCCAGCCCCCTCTCAGTCCTGTACCACAGCCCCCTCTCAGTCATGTACCACAGCCCCATCTCAGTCATGTACAACAGCCCCCTCAGTCATGTACCACAGCCCCCTCTCAGTCATGTACCACAGCCCCCTCTCAGTCATGTACCACAGCCCCCTCTCAGTCATGTACCAGCCCCCTCTCAGTCATGTACCAGCCTCCTCTCAGTCATGTACCAGCCTCCTCTCAGTCATGTATACCAGCCCCCTCTCAGTCATGTACCAGCCCCCTCTCAGTCATGTAACCCAGCCCCCTCTCAGTCATGTACCACAGCCCCCTCTCAGTCATGTACCAGCCCCCTCTCAGTCATGTACCACAGCCCCCTCTCAGTCATGTACCAGCCCCCTCTCAGTCATGTACCACAGCCTCCTCTCAGTCATGTACCACAGCCCCCTCTCAGTCATGTACCACAGCCCCATCTCAGTCATGTACCACAGCCCCATCTCAGTCATGTACCACAGCCCCCTCTCAGCAGGGAACAAACTTAACTTTTTGACTTACCAGCCATTTGGCTGGTAGATTTTTAAAAGTACCAGCCAGGCAGATTTTTTACTAGCCAAAAATTATAAATAGCTTTTTAGTATATCGCCATGTGTTATTATTGAAACATAGAAGTGGGGTCGGGACACACATTTTATTTCTATTTTTTTAACTGTTTTAACCATGTAGTGTAGCACTTTGGGATCCCAGTGAACAAAAAGTGCATTACAAATCCAATCTATTATTATTATTATTATTATTATTATTATTATTATTATTATTATTATTATTATTATTATTATTATTATTATTATTATTATTATGATGTGTGGCTGCCGCCCTGGCGGACATCTGTGCTCTACTGAGTGCACCTTTCTAGTCTAGAGAGAGAGCGCTGATTCCCCGTAGCTGAACAGGGTTGCATTTTGTCAACACAAGTTGGAACCCTGGAGGAAGCGATATAAGGAAACGAATTGCTCCGCTAATCGCTCATGTTGACCCCGCCCTCACCGCTCACCTTGAATAGAGCGCTCCCCGCGTCACATCGCTCAGCAGATTTTTTTTTTTTTGGAGCATGGTAAATTAGCTCAAACTACAACAGTCTACACCCCCTGGGCCCCTTAACAATTGTTTGTATTGAGCCGCATTGTAATTAGGGATGTCCCGATCCGATCACGTGATCGGGATCGGCGCCGATTACGTGCTTTTCAGAGGATCGGGAATCTTTTTTTTATAAAAACCGGCAGTCAAAAAAAGATTTTTTTTTAAATTTTATTTTTTCAACAAACATGACCATGTTCCCGTCTTAAACGATAGGTTATGTAGATAACCTAGTTATATTAGTATTGGCTGAGCGTCCCGCTCTGAGCCTTACGAGATACCTCCCATTTCCTGGGATACCTAATGTATCTCCCACGAACAACTTACATGCACCCCACCTGTATGGGGCCCCGCCCCTTATGGTGGCACAGCCCATATAACCATGACTCTGGTCATGAAACACCCTTCCTCGCCAAAACCTGTCCCAGGAAAAGATCCCTCAAGAGGGAACTCAGGGCCGCGCAGAGCGGGACGCTCAGCCAATACTAATATAACTAGGTTATCTACATAACCTATCGTTATATATCGTTTTTGCTTTCGCGTCCCGCTCTGAGCCTTACGAGATAATGGGGAAGAGCGGGCGCGAGACCCGACAGATGTACCCCCTGAGGACCCGTAAGCCCACATCAAGGGGTGCGGGGAGCCCTGTCACCCCATCCTTCCTAACGAAGGGGGGCGCAGTCAACTCCACCTGAATGCGAACAAGAGGGAACTAGAACCCCTTGAACACACCGTACAGGCGGAACCACGTGTGACTCAACACACTGCGGCCCATACCCATACACTCCTGCTACCCGACCAAAGGACGGGAAGCAGGAAAGGCCACAGACCCCAGAACCGCCTGGGAGACAGAACCCCCGGTCATGTCCATGAGGTAAAACCTTACAAAGGGGCCCGGTGAGGACCATGAAGCCGCAGCACAGATGTCCTCCACCGAGGCCCCACCCAGGAGAGCGGCAGAGGCAGCCACCCCACGAGTGGAGTGCGCCCTGACGCCCCCAGGGGGATCCTGCCCAGCCAACGTGTAGCAGAGGGTAATACCCTCACACAACCAATGGGACAGGCGCTGCTTCGACAGTGCCTTACCAGCACGAGCCCCACCGTAACAGACAAAAAGCTGGTCGGTAACCCTGAAGTCCTGAGTACGGCTGAGGTAAATCCCCAAAGCACGGACTGGACATGACAGGTGAAGGCCCGCATCTAACTCACTAGTGTGAGGAGGAGGACGAAAAGCCTGACCCACAATATCCCGGGAGCGGAAGGAACTCCGGATATTCTTAGGCACGAAAGCAGGATTAGGTCGCAGAGTGGCACCGCAATCGGTCCGAAAAGACAGGCACTCTGGACGTACCGAGAGCACACGTTTAGCGGAAGTGACAGCCAGTAGGAACGCGGTCTTGAAAGACAGCTGTCCCAACGGCGCCTGCTTGAGCGGCTCAAACGGGGCCAAGGACAACCGACCGAGGACCAATTGAAGATCCCAAGTCGGAGCCAAGGAGCGTTGCACCGGCTTAACGCGTCAAGCGCCAAGCAAGAAACGCTTCACAAGAGGGTGGCTGAACAAAACAGTCCCCTCAAAACCCTCATGATAGGAGGATATAGCTGCCGCATATACCCTCACTGTCGAAGCCGACAGCCTACCAAGAAGAGACTGGAGATAACCCAGAACAGCATCCAGGGGGCAGGAGACTGGGTCCCAGCCCCCCCCCCCCCTTACACCACTCTTGGAACGCACGCCACCTGCCCGCGTAAACCGCGACAGTGGAGGGAGCATGCGCACACCGGATGGTATCAACCACCGCGGGATCCATCCTCTCCAGACTCACCCTCCCACCAGCCACACCACCAGGCGTTGACCCAACACCGGAGGCTGGAAAAGCACTCCGTTGTGCTGCGAGAGGGCCGTCGCTGACCACGGAATGACCCAAGGAGGAGCGACCAGAAGCTGGATTAAGACCGGGAACCACACTGCCGTGCCCCGGTCCGGCGCGACCAGGATCACCATCCTGCGCTCCCTCCGTATCCGCTCCAACAGCTGACTCAACAGCTGTACAGGAGGGAAGGCGTACAGAAGACCGGGCGGCCACGGAAAGGTCCAGAAGGCATCCACCCCCAAGGGGGGATGATCCGCTCGACTGAGCGAGAACCACAAGGGGCACTTGTGAGAACGTCGGCACGCAAACAGATCTACCGAGGCCTCCCCGAACCGATCCCAGATCTGTCTGACTATGTCGGGGCGGAGTTCCCACTCGTCGCGACGAGGACCGCCCCAAGACATTATATCCGCCGCCACATTTTCCGTACCAGGAACGTGGAGCGCCCGCAGACTGCGCAGCCTGCGGGATGCCCATAGCAACAGTTCGCGCGCCACCCGGAGCAGGCGGGCGGAACGAGTCCCACCCTGCCTGTTGATATACGCCGCCGCCGTCACATTGTCCGTCCTGACCAAAACGTGTTTGCCTACCACCAGGTGGCCGAGCCGTTTGAGGACCAGGAGGACCGCCTTCAACTCCAACACATTGATATGCAGGACAGCTGGGTCGGCATGACCCGTCCAGCTGCCCCCCCCTGTATGGGTCCGAAACGCCCCTCCCCAACCTGTGAGAGGCGTCGGTGAAAACCGTGACGTGGGAGCCACTGCTGCCCATGGGGACCCCAGCGGAGAGGATACCCAGCCTCCCCCAGTGGGCGAGATCCCCCCATATCGACAAAGGAACCGTCAACCGTCTCCCTTTGCCCCACACCGGATCTATTCTCAAAGAGAGAAACCACCTCTGTATCCGCCTCATAAAGAGGAGGCCAAGAGGGACCACCGTGTGGGCCGCCGACATAAGGCCCAGCAGACGCATCACCTGCAGCGCCGTAACCGTCCCTCCCAGACGGAAACCCCCGAGCACGTGACGGAGATCCCCCCGACGCTGCTCCGAGAGGGTCGCAAGCATGGGCTTCGACCTCAATGTCAAGCCCAAGTACTCCACCTGTTGACTGGGAAGAGGGGTACTCTTCTTCCAATTCACAGCAAAACCCAGGCTGGTGAGGAATTCCACCACCAGCCGAGTATGAGACCTGGCAACCTCCTCTGAACGGCTGAGGAGCAGAATGTCGTCGAGATAGAACAGGACTCGGATTCCCCCACGACGTAAAGGCCCCAGAGCAGCCGCCACGCACTTGGTGAATGTGCGGGGAGCCAGAGAATAACCGAACGGCATTCTGTGGTACTCGTACGCTACGCCCTGAAACAGGAACCGTAGGAACTTCCTGTGAGGAGGGAAAATGGGTATGTGAAAATACGCATCCTTCAGGTCTATGGAGGTGAACCAGTCTCCCTCCTGACAGCAAGCAGAAGGAGTCGGACGGTCAACATCCTGAACGGTCTCACTACAATCAACCGATTGAACATGGACAGATTCAGTATAGGTCTGACCCCTCTAGTTTTCTTGGGCACCAGAAAATAACGGGAGTAGACGCCTGACATTGCGTCCTCTCTCGGGACCACAACGACGGCCTGCTTCGCCAACAGAGATTGGATCTCGTCGGCCAGGGCTGTAACTGCGCCCGACCCTAACAATAGGGTCGGCACCAAACCTGAGAACGGAGGATGGGGCCGCACAAACTGCAAAACCAGCCCCGCCTCTAACGTTCTCCTCATCCACCGATTCAAAGGGCATTCCCGTCGCCATATGTGAATATAATCCCACAGCGCCCCCGCCGTCAACTGACGCTGGGCCGCAAGGAACAGCAGATAATTGGCCCGGTCCCCCCCGTCGTGCAAAGCACCCAAGGGGGGACCCCGACAGAAAGGGCCGGTTTTATACGGGAGGAGCGGTCATCAAACTTGCGGACACACACTCACCCCCTGAACACCCCTCCAGCACACGCTGAGGAGTTGTTCCGCAGCCAGACACGCAAGGCCTGAGGACCCCATGGGCTCCTACACGCCGAAGCCCTGCAGTGATATTGCTACCACTCAAATCACGCTCGCCTCTCCTTTGCAGACCACTGCCGGTTTGACGGGAGTGGGAGGCAACAGCGCGATACCCCGCCTGGCGAGGGCGAAGCCGGGGTAACCCCTGCTGAGCATTCAACAGAAGAGGCACCGAGTCCCCCTGCTGACCACTGGAGCTAGTGGCAGCTGTAACACCAGGTTCCACCCACCCACAACCTGCGGTGTAGGAACCACGCGACGACGGAACATTCTCACGGACAGACCCAGGCTCAGCTCACTGGGTGTCAGCCCCTGTCTCCATGAGAAGCGAAGAATGGGGCCGCATACGCTTCAATGAAGGTTCGCGGCCCGCAGCCAAAGGAGAACGCTCAGAGCCCCGCTTCTGGGGGTACCAGAGAGAGGATTGAACGGGGAGCGGGCTGCTCGCGGCAAAATGACGACGGGTTGGTTTACCAAACCCGAAATCACCCAAAATGGCCGAGCCCTCGGCCGCCAAGACTGTCGGCCTTGCGATACCCTGTCGATTCTCCAACCAGGGCACCACTGGCGGGGGAAACATGGCCGCCTGTCGAGGATCTCGCCACAGTCGTTGACGAGACCGTGCTCCCACCCCTGGCTGCACAGCGTGAGGCGGTGTAGGACCCGGATCAATAACCGCCTGCGCCTCCACAGAACGCCCAAAAAGACTATCTGTGGAAAAAGGAGTCGTGAGGAGAGAAAACCTATCCTCTTCCCCAAGAGGAGACTGCTCCAACCAAACATGCCTAACAACCAAAGTCGATAGCATCCGAATCCTCCCCGCAGTTATAGCTTGCGACTGAGTCAAGATCTCTATAACACCACAAACATGAATCACGTTCATAGTGTCGGTTGGACCCAAAGACCTACAACCCGACGCCATCTTGGATAGGAAAGTAGCCAGCTGAGCCAAAACACTGGCCGCCGCTAAATGCCATCCTGCAGCAGTATACCACTCATTCGTCCATACTGCCACCCTCCGAGCCGACATGCTATCAAGCAACGGCCAGGCGGAACGTCGTTCATCCCCGCCTGGGCACAAAAAAGAAGCTACCTGGCTACTTAGCCAAGGTACCCCCGGGCTGCACCCCGTCGTCAGCCCCTTCACCCGCAAAAAAGGTAAATAGAGCTCAGCGAACCCCCCCACATCCACCACCGACTGACCTTCATCAATGAAGCTGGCAAGAGGAGGGAAAAGCGGAATCCCGCTGCGGGGATTATTAGACATTCCAGCGTCAACATCAGCGTCAGCAGAAAAAACAGCAGTAGCATTAGCGTTAACAGCATGTTCCAGGATCGCCAGGACATCGCCCACTACAGTGGAACGATCGCCAAGCCGCCCCGGCCCTGGTGCCGAAACATACTCCACAGCACGACCAACACCGACATTGATGCCTACTGACACAGACCTCACCTTTGTACAAGCCGACCCGTTAGTCAAACCTTGTACGCTGCCCCTCGTCAGCCGAGGAACCACCAGCACAGGTCTCAAGTGTCGCCGAAACAAGCTCCGGAGAATCCAGGGAAAAACAACTCTCCGGTAAGCCCTCAACATTACGAATCTTCCTTAATCTTTTCATTCCGCTAGTCTCGTATGGTGCACGCATCCATTACGCTGGGACGAAAATAGAGGAAGGGTGTTTCATGACCAGAGTCATGGTTATATGGGCTGTGCCACCATAAGGGGCGGGGCCCCATACAGGTGGGGTGCATGTAAGTTGTTCGTGGGAGATACATTAGGTATCCCAGGAAATGGGAGGTATCTCGTAAGGCTCAGAGCGGGACGCGAAAGCAAATACGATATATAACTCATATGGAGGCCTTAGTTTTGGTTTTAAATTACATATAATATATCATTAATGTATTTATTGTCACACAGAGCAGAATAATTGTCCACAACAAACACATCCCCTTTAATTTACACCGTTGCAACAAACACTTTCCCTTTAATTTTAGACGCTCACATCACAACAACACGTTGCTCCCCGAAACGTTATCCACTGACTTGAGCAGCTGCTAGAGGTTTGTAACTAAGCATTTTAAAATAGAAAGTCAAGCCAGTCCAACAGCAATTGCAATGTTTGCAAGGAGGACATTTCGCGTGGAGGAAAAACTCATGAAGCAGCAGGAGGCGGAGTTTTCAGACTAACTTTTCAGATAACGGCAATTATTTGCTGTGTGACTGAGGATTATCGTCGGCGTTTCAGACCAGAATGGAGCTAATCATTACGTAAGTCGAACACTGAATGTATACTAATGTGCAAACATATATTGAAACTTTTAATATTTCTCATATGAAGCACATATGAATGTAAATAACAAGAGCCGTGCCCCGGACTATAGGCAACAGAGGGGCTTCTTGCTCCGCCAGTTTCTGACACGAATGCGTCAAAATTGATTACTAATGTGAAAGATCGGATCGGGAACGATCGGAATCGGTAGATATTTAAAATCACATGATCGGGATCGGATCGAGGGCAAAAAAAGGCGATCGGGACATCCCTAATTGTAATTGTACCCATTCTGCAATGTTAAATAACGTTGTTTATCCATTCACTAGCTCTATTAAGCGATGATAGCTAGCCTAGCCACAATGCTATGGTCGCTGCCATTAACGTTAGCATGTAAGCTAACGACAACAACAATGGCGTCAAAACAGGATGCGAGTGACAAAGCCTGAACAGGATATCACAGGTTCACCCTTCTCATTGGTTGAAAATGGCCTTCATGTTTGTACATCGCCATCTGTTGCTTTGGCATTGTACTACATGTATATTACATCAGTGTTAAACCACTGTGAGCGGCCTGGAGGCCAGGGAGTGGATTGCAGCGGAGGAGAAGCGGTAGATGCAGTGTATTTTGTTAGCCGCCAGGTGGCGGGCAGACCTTAAATTCTAATCGCCAAAGAATAAATCTACAAGCCAGTGGCACTGGGCGTGTAACTATTTTGTACCCTGCGGCTCTCAGTCATGTACCACAGCCCCATCTGAGTCATGTACCAGCCCCCTCTCAGTCATGTACCAGCCCCCTCTCAGTCATGTACCAGCCTCCTCTCAGTCATGTATACCAGCCCCCTCTCAGTCATGTACCACAGCCCCCTCTCAGTCATGTACCAGCCCCCTCTCAGTCATGTACCACAGCCCCCTCTCAGTCATGTACCACAGCCCCATCTCAGTCATGTACCACAGCCCCCTCTCAGTCATGTACCACAGCCCCCTCTCAGTCATGTACCAGCCCCAAATAGTTACCGAGGTCCAGACCTCATAGGTGACCTCATAGATGGCTACGGCCATAGCTATAATTTAAGATATATTTTAAGCACTCGCAAATTTTGCAGTGCCCCCCCATTGACTTACAGCGGTGGCGTACTAGCGCCATCTCGCGGATTAAGCTCCGGCGCTGAATGAGTTAAGAGCCAGTATTGCTTCTGGTGATTTTTTCCTATAACCAAATTGTGTGAATGCCTATTCTTTTTTTTTCTTTTTTATTCCTCATTTCAAACACAGCAAAGACAGGCAAATTATCACTTACATCAGTCACTAATAGTCCACTTATTATCTTCTCATCCATTACATTATAATAGTTATAATAATAATAATAATAATAATAATAATAATAATAATAATATAAAATAAAAACTGTAATTGAGACAAAGGCCTAGAATATTAGGCCACACCTATTTATATATAAAATATCTTCTCCATATGTGTGTAGGTTTTTAGATAACAGGTATTAGGGGTATATCTTATATAAGACAATTAACTAAAATGTGATCTCATTGGATGTGCTCTGACAATTAATGCTTGTATATCTTATCGCGTGTTGTCATGTTTGTTTATGTGTTTGTTTAAAAAATAATAATAATAATAAAAAAAAAGAAAAAAAAGAAAAAAAAATCTTCTCCAATATTGACATATATCACATACATCTGTTGATGTGTGAAAAATCACAAATCAAATAAATAAATAATAGATCCAAATGCTGTTCATCACATTGAACTTCATGACAATGTACAGTGTGATATCAAACCCAAAAAAACTTGTTATTTTCAAATAACATCCCTCACTTTGTTGAATATTTGGTTATCAGCATTTAGAGGACAGAATTGTGTGCAACAATGTCACAATAACATGATTTCATATCCCAATATGACACAATAAACAATAATCTTGAATGAATGCCCAAATCCCTGGGCCATTACTTAATTAATTTGGCCCAGAGTGAGCATTTGTAGTACCAGTAACCCGAGTCAATTCCTCTAGGTGTGTTTTCAGACATTAATAAGTTAAAGCCGCGACTCACTACTGGTCTAGAGTCCAGGGAAGTCATTAAGGACTGTGTGTGTGTGTGTGTGTGTGTGTGTGTGTGTGTGTGTGTGTGTGTGTGTGTGTGTGTGTGTGTGTGTGTGTGTGTGTGTGTGTGTGTGTGTGTGCGTGTGCGTGTGTGTATGTGTGTGTGTGTCTTGGCGGCTGACAACAATCACTGATCTCTTGAAACCAATATCGGAATATCTTAAGATAAAAGGTTCAGGATACTTGCACTAAAGCCTTCAGGTCAATTATTTCAGGTTTCAATTATGTATGTGCCAAAACTGATACATTTCAGACTTAGAAGAGTGCATAAAATGTTTGTTTAGGAAGGAAGAATGACCCAGCATTTTCTAAATGAACGTGTTTTACTGGCGATAAACCAGTATTCACCCTGGTAGAACATTTTCAATTCATAGCCTACGAAGCTCCATAGGAAACCATGAACATAGACGGGTTTCTCGTCTGCGTCAGACTCGGTGTGCGCACCCATCAAGGAGGCAAAACGGACCGCAATCCTGATCGGAACAACGGGGAGACTACAATATATTTAGATTATATTATATTCAAATCTAAGTACAGTACAACAAAAAGAGGTTTGGCATCCAACCAGAGTGCAAATGTAGCAGTAAAGTGCAACAGCACAATTCATCTGGTACAAAATATACAAATGAGTACTACTGAGTGCAGTGCTAATCAGAGGTATGTACAGAGTTGTAGTATAATATGTACAGTGATACAGGTATAAAGACAGTATGGTAGTAGTCATACTGTCCAGCAGCCTAACTAGTAAGAGTAGGCTATGTACAGATAGATATAGTATCTACAGATATGTAAAAGGACTATACAGTTTATACAGACAGGTGTGGATAGGTATAGGTATATTTGCATTTGTTATCCATGCTAGCGATCTAAACAATCAATCCATGCCAAAGCTAGATATGTAAAAGGTGAAAGATTCACACTCTGATTTAGCTAAATAATATCCAGCCGTTTTCATTTGAAACTACTTCAGTCAGGGTAGTGCCATTGTTTCTCCTTAGAGCCATGTACTATTTTTAGCGACGCAGCTCAAAGGCAGGTAGGGGGCAACTCAGTCATGTGATTCAGCAGGTATTGCTGATTGGCTCGAACACGGTATGTTTACAAACAAGAAACCGGTCTATATGGTTTTAGATATCAAATATACTGTACTGTAGAGATAACTGGTCAGGTAAAGTGCCCACAGAGATGTACAACTGTGTCCACATGAAAAATTATCATTCCAGTACAACAAATACATGCATGTTAGATCTGAAATCGTGGTTAAAATCCATCTACCTGTTGACACCTACCATACATTGTAGGCTACAGATAGGTTTGTTTTTTATCATGTAAAAACAAAGGTAGTTACTCCACATTGCAAACACTTAGCTAAAACGAATACCATACTGTACCTACCTGCCTCTGGAAGGCTGTTTGTTCCCAGATACCATACAAAGAAAAGTGACCTGCTCCACCTGTAGCCTTGCAACAGCATACTCTCCTCACTCAACCTCTTCTCTGTAACGAGCACACAGAGCACACTAATGCCCACTTTCATCCTCCGTTGGTGTCAGAATTAGAAGGTTATTATCTGTTAGGGATTTGGGCGGCGAACTGGGATGAACGTCGGGGAGGCCCCGTGCTTAGTCAGCATTATCAGCTGGCCCAGGGTTAGTCTGGAAGACGATCTATTTGCAGGTCTAGACGGCCAAATCCTGTCAGCGGCAGCTACCACTTGCTGAGAGCCTTGTCCCGCTACCTTTATCCACAAAGCTCTCAGGCATGGCTTGATGTACAAGCTGTACCTACCCTTCAAAAGCAGCATGCTCAGCCTCCAGGATGAATTATACAGTAGATGTTCGCCAAAAAAGTGAAACTTTTGGTAGGGATCACAGTTGGTAGGGAGGAGACACAAGCTTAAAAGGGAAAATCCAACCCTAAAATAGAATTTACATTGTGCTATTCTAATGATCTTAAGACAGTTAAAGGGATATTTCACTTTAGTAAAAATTCTGTAATCTTCAGTAGTCTCATCTAAAGTCATCTACAAGTAAGCTAGTGACCATTGCTGTCCCTGTTGTCCACTGTCACAGGTGACAGGCTCCTCATTCATTTCCATTCATTTTGAGGACCAAGTCTAAATATCATACTTCTGAAGTGTAAACAAACTATTTAGTAATATTATTCTGTGTAATATATTTTCTGTGTCAACGGTAGTTCTTTATCAATTTCTTTTAGCTTATGTTGACATTTTCATACTATCAATAAAGTAAAAAAATTTCACTTGTGTAGTGCACAGGGAGGGAATTGGTATCTCTAGACTCTGACTCTGGAGAGGACAGTGGGTGCATTTCTCGTCCTTTAAATGTAGGGCTTACAGTTTTCCAAATCAGAAGATGTACCACATCCCAGTGAAATCACCATCATCAATCATAGTGTTCTAGGATTTGTTCCATTATTCACGGTCTGCGGAGCAGCTCCAGGATTTCTCTCAGGGGTGGGCGCCTGGACGGGATAACGGTTGAACCGGTATACCGGTAGAAATCTGTGCCACGGTAGAGATTTTACTCTACCGGATGTACTGGTAGAAGGTTACTTTTAGGCTTCAATGTAAAAAAATACCTTTTCACATTTACAAATGTAACACACAAAACTAGCGAACTCCATGCTGCCATTAAAATATAATAGACTAGTTTGTGGGAAGAAAACATGTCAAGAAGTTGGCCCATTATTGGCTATTGAAGAAAAGCGAGTGTGATGCGGGATCTCCCATTCTTGATGCAAATGATGAAAAATAATTAGTTCTACATAAAGGTGCTTCGTCCATCATCTGGACGGGGTTTGGGTTTAAAAAGTTGGACCTTGAGCGGTCGGGTGGCGTAGCGGAGATTGCGCTCGTCACCAATGCAAGAGGCTGCGGTCTCGACTCCCGGAGTCAGCATTGCCCTGCAGCTTGGGCCGGTCGTCATACTAACTCGTTTGGCTGAGTTATGGGGAGGGAAGTCGTGGGTGGTAATCTGGCGTTGTGGACAGCGATGCCTACAGGTCAGGTCTGGGCGCCTGCTCAGCGAAAGGCAGGAAATGGTGAAGGCAGCGTGACCTCCCACGCGTTACGCTTCACCAATGAGAGTCCTCGCTGCCAGGTGAATGTGTCGGAGGAAGCATGTGGTGGACTTCAGGGTTCCCTTGTACCGACCAGTAGGAGGAACATGCGCACAACAACCAGGTAGGGGAGGGGGGGAATTGGCATGACGACTAAATTGGGATGGGGAGAAAAATTTAAAAATCAGGCGGAGAAAAAGAGGATAAAAAAAAGAAAAAAGTTGGACTTTGAACAGAAAACGATTATCCGCAAACAATGTCAAGCGAGAGTTGTTGCCAGATGCGCGCAAACACAGACAGTCCCTCCACAGGTGATTCTAAATGAAAAACCACAACACAGACATCGCTAATCGAGTCATTTCCCAGTGGCTATCCGTATGACAAAAAAGCAAGCGATGGAAGGACATTACAAATACCATAACGAAGTACCTATGTAAAACATGGTGCCTATACAAACAGTGGAGCAAACAGGGTTTAAGACAATGAGAGTGTTTCACTCGAATTAGCAACTAAAATAGATGTAAAGACTAAACTGTCCTACAAGCTGACAGTTCAATAACCTAAACTAACGTTAGCTGCTAATGTCAACTAAGCTGGTTAAACAAATCATGGAGATGCTCATAGCGAAGCAATTCTCTGTGCAAACTTTAATATTTCCCATATAAACACTCTTACGCAGACACACAGCTTTACCTCCACACCAAACCCTCGGCTCCCCTTCCTCCCCCCTCCCTCACTGCCTGCCTCCAGGACATAAAAACATGGATGACCACCAACTTCCTTCAACTCAACAGCAAGAAGACCGAATTAATAGTTGTAGCCTCCCCAGCCCTCCTCCAAAAGATCAACCACCTTGTTCTCTCCGTGGATGGCTACTCCATCTGCCCCTCCACGGAGGTAAGGAACCTGGGCGTAATACTGGACTCAACCCTCTCATTTCACCCTCACGTCAAGTCTGTCACCAGATCCGCCTTCTTCCACCTCAGAACCATTTCCCGCCTCTGCCCCTCACTCTCCGACACCTCAGCGGAAACACTCATTCACGCCTTCATCACTTCCCGCCTCTACTACTGTAACGGAATCCTTCTTGGTGCTTCCAAGAAGGTTCTGGATCGCTTACAGTACGTCCAAAACTCTGCTGCGAGGGTCCTCACACGCACCAAACCCTGGCAACACATCACCCCCACCCTGCAAAAACTCCACTGGCTCCCCATCAACTACCGAATCCCCTACAACAGGGGTGCCCAACCTTTTTTGAACCAAGATCTACTTTTTTATTTACCACCTAGCCCGAGAGCTACCAGCCAAAATTGTATATTGTAAGCCGTCATTTGAGGCTTTATAAAAGCAGCATAATGAACACAAATCTGTCAGTGCCGAGTCCAACCTCATCTTAAATAACAAACAGCATTGCTTGTTGTAGTTAACAAGGAGAGGAAGAGTTGATTTAGCAAAAAAAAAGAAAAAAAAGAAAAAGAAAAATCAAGATCTACTTGAAATCAGCCCGCGATCTACCTGTCGATCGCGATCGACTGGTTGGGCACCACTGCCCTACAAGATCCTCCTCCTCACCTACAAATCCCTGCACGGGTTGGCCCCTTCCTACCTGACCAACCTACTCCACCCCTACACTCCAGCACGAGGCCTCCTCTCCTCCAACTCCGACCTCCTCACCATCCCCCGCACCAGGCGTTCCACACTGGGAGACCGAGCTTTCACTGTAGCTGCCCCCAGGCTGTGGAACTCCCTCTCCCCCTCCATCCGAGGCTCTGACACCATCAACCTCTTCAAAACCCACCTAAAAACCCACCTGTTCACACTTACCTTCACGCAACACAGCCCCGCTCCCAAGTAGCCCACCCCTGACTCTTTTCTTTTAAGCCACAGATCCTGTTGTTTTGTTTTGTTGTTTGTTTGTTTGTTTGTTTGTTGTTGTTTTCTGTTTTTTGTTTTGTTTGTTCATTTCAACCACTTCATCCAATTGGACAGCACCTTGCTTCCTTTTTTTATTTTTATTTTTTTTATTTTTTTAAATATAATCGTATTTGTTTTTTCCTGTTGTTACTACCATAGTATAACGAAATTGTGCCCCCCAAGGAACACACAGACAATTACGCTGGTGAGGAGGGGTAGTTCCATAGTGGGAGTCGAACTGGTCAAACTAGAGGTGGTGGCAGAGAGGAGGATGAGGAAAAAGCTGGACGCTATACTGAAAACCCCTCCCACCCCCTCTATGAGGAGCGCGTTGACTTATTCCGCCACGACACACCACAAACCGCCTCAGCCAGTCCTTTGTGCCAGTGGCCATCAGGATCCACAACAATGGGCATGGACTGCTGCCAATTGCTGGAGAACTAACAGCTGGAGAACTTGAGAACTGTTAGGACTGTCTGACTCCTAATAAACACTGCACAGACTCTGCTACGGAAGCCACACCAGAAACATAAAAAAATATCAGTATCACGTAATAATGTGATAACTTATTGTTTTAACTAGGGGTGCACCGATATATCGGTCGGGTATCGGTATCGGCCGATAAGTGCCTTGTTGACTGCTATGTGCCGATAGCAGTCGCCGATAAATACCCATCAATTTGTGTAGCGTCAAAAGGCAAAAAAAAAAAGTTCACTCGCGCGATCTACCTGCACAACGCCCGCCGTCCCCCACACACACACACAATCTACTGCATCAAAGTAACTACTTATGATTAACAAGGCATTCGTTTTGTGGCATTAGCGTTATATAGTTAACGCTAGCTTTCGGTTAGCTGTTCAATGCTATTAATAACACAACTCCCCGTCAACACCCTCTCTCGGGAAGATGGCATTTAAGAAAGTATCTGCTGTTAAAATGAAGTGTTACACGTTCAATAACAAGCATATTATTTACCCGAAGATAGCAGTAAACAAGGCATTACTCCGTTAGTACGTTCATAGCTCGGTTCCATTCCGTTGCTCATTCCGTACCCAACTACACATTCTGCAATCTGTTAATAAAGTTTTCAACCAGACAAATGTATAGAAAGGCTTTGTTTTATTATAACATTTGTTGCAGTAAAATCATTATGTCTCATTTGGTCATGCGTGGAGCGCCGGTCGGCGGGCCGGGCAGCTAACGTAGCTAAGTGTGTTCTGCTCTCGCAAACAGAATGCCCGGAAGTAGAAACATTTATAAACGCTTGCCGATTGGTGGTAAGGACAGCAGGAGGTGGGTGCTAGCGGTCACCGGTGTGGCGTAATTGGCCGAATCGACTGTCAATCAAAATGGTTCCATTGCATTGGTTGAAAGCTCTGGTTGAGAGAATAGTATCCTGCTGCAGGCCGCAAGAATGGTTCCATTGCATTGGTTGAAAGCTCTGGTTGAGAAAATAGTATCCCTCTGCAGGCCGCAAGACGATACTGGGAGAGAGATAGTGATACCATAAACATATTTCTTGATGTTTCCTTTTTTTAAGTAAGTAAAGAGGCCTACAAATACAAACATACACATACAAATATACAGTAGTTTCATTAAAAAAAAAAAAAAAAAAAAAAAAAAAAAAAAAATTTACAAATACTTATATACAAATATACAAATATCGGTATCGGTATCGGTATCGGCCGATAGTGTTAGTTGAACAATCGGTATCGGTATCGGCGGCCAATTTTCATATCGGTGCATCCCTAGTTTTAACATAAACATTTCACGTTATAACGTGATACCAACTTATCACGTTATAACGTGAAACGTTTTTGTTACAAAGGATCAGATTAAACCGAATATATATATATATTGATTGATATATATTGCATAATATTTGTATATCGTTTGATATCCCTTGTATATTCCTTGTACATATACACGGAATATCCCTTTAGCCTAGTACAGACCATAATATTTCATTCTCCTATTGGACAGCGGTCCACAGGCGCCAAGGCCATGCCTCCAAAGTCAGGTTCAAAGTCACCGCCGGGGACATGCCTGGACATGAACGGTACTGCGCAAGGATATGAGACAGGAATAAAGCTGGTACTAGTTTATTCATCTAAGCGTATAAATACGGCGCAGGTGAATACAGAAGCACTTAGAGAGTTACCCAATAAGTTGAAGCCTCACCCACGATACGACGTGCGGTGCAGTATGGCCTGTTTGGCCCCAAATAGAGCATTGAGACCGCGTGCGAATTAATAACTGAAGTGTCAGAGTTTAACGCTGTACCGTCGAGTTCGACCTATTCTATTAAGTCAGTAATAGTCTATTTGTGTATAGTGTATCGTGCGGCTAAAGTTCTACAGTGACCAGCATCACCAACGTTTCCTCGTATCAGCTAGAGTGCTTATCCAGGCTGGGCTGCTTATCACGGCGCTTTCACCCGAGGAGCCCTAGACGAGGACCGTGTGGACATGTACACTGGATTATCTACCCGACGACTGCATAGCCCTTTTCGGCTGGATTATATTTGCTTTTGGTCCTGTAATTAATGGAGCGGAGAATCGCCGACACCCACAAGTGTGTGGGATTTACCCTGTGAGGAGCCACGTCGAGTCTGCCCCTCAGAAGCCTGAGGCAGGCTAGCTTTCTTCCATGTGGAGCTACATGCTACGGAGAACAGCTGTATTCGTCTGTGGATCAAGATCTTATTGCACCGTCTCCTGTACTCGGAGTCTCCTGATCATCGTTGACCCAGACTCTACTACCGACAGATCCTCTACCCTTGCTGGCTTACAACCGGGGGGACCCTTCCAGTATCTCCCGCTATATTACTAGTGTACCATAGATATAATTCCCTAAGATTCAGGTTGTATGATTACCTCCTGCGTAATATGAGAATGGACATTCGTTATTGATTTGCCTACGCACATTCCTTTGCCTTATAAGCGCATTCAAAGTGAAGTAAAGTAAAGTATATTATGTACCTTTTGCTGCAATAAATACTTAAATACAGCTTTGTGTGGAACCGATTCATTGTGGGGAAGTGTTCATCATTAGATACCTGTGTACTGTATGGCCAGTAGGAATGTACATAAAGACGGTAGTGGTTTAATGATACCATACTTATCAATACAGTCAGGGAATTGTACCCCTCAGTTACAGTTTTGTTAAAAGTAAACAATAGGTTATCACGTTATAACATGAAACGTTTTATGTTAAAACAATAGGTTATCACGTTATAACGTGAAACGTTTTATGTTAAAACAATAAGTTATCACGTTATAATGTGAAACGTTTTATACTTAAAACACGTTATATTGATATTTTTTTTCTGTTCCTGGTGTGGCAGCAATACGCTTCCGTACTCTGGTGCAACGTGTTACTACATTATATGGACCATGTATACTATCATCACTATTACTACTGACTGATTGAATCAATAAATCAAATTCACCAATATTACTTTGTTCTATATTCTATTATAATTATTACGTATTCTGCCTGTACCCCCCACCATCCCATGCTGCTGACACCTCGATTTCCCCAAGGGGATTAATAAAGGAACACTTGACTCGTATAGTATTATTGTATAAACTAAAACTGTATAAATAATATAAAAACTAAAAAATTTGTTTTATGGTTTTAAGGTTTATTTTATTTAAGAAAGGACCAGTGTACCCATTATTAAACACAAGACCTTAGATGCACCAGGTAAATGTGCCATACAGGATCATTTTCATCTGCAGTCCTCTGTAGTCTCTTCCCCTGAAGATGGAGAGCGTCTCTGATGTCACTAATAGGTCCAACCTATCATGGCAGGTCCAATATGTGGTAACTTGACGCCTTTAGTTTCAGCTAACACAGAAAGCTGAGTAGGTATTGACATGTCTTGAAAGAATATAAGCTGTCGACATGGGAATTCTTGGTAAATATCAATGTCCTGTTGCTATTTGCAAAAAGTGTAGAGATGCTGCTAAGCCTCAGTAATTTATTGAACAATTTGGTGGGAAAAGCATATTTATCCACATTTTAAGGGTTTAAAACATCTGGAGGGGATCTTTAAGAGAAGAAGAGAGAGAGAATGAAACTAACTTCCTACGCCGGTTGGTCTCCAGGGAGAAGATGCGAGAGCGGGCTCTGCCGGACGTCTGCTCTTCCACCAAAATTGTTCGTTCATCTTCAAGCCCCCCATCTGCTCCTAACCGGGCATTTCTGAAGGCAAGCGGTTAAGGAGATTTGTTCTAAAATATCAAATATATAGCATAGGTTAAATGTAATACACACCCTTAACTGACTAAATAAACAGGACAGTGTTTTCTGCCAGGGAATAATACTATTGTTCCTTAAGGATCCATGTTAAATGTTGTTCATCTGCGTAATTACTTTTGTCTATGTAGTGAGTACCCACATAAAGGACCCAGCAGTCATAAATCAACAAGTGACTTGGCACGCACACAAGCACTCATGCACACTCAAGGAGAGAGAGAGAGAGAGAGAGAGAGAGAGAGAGAGAGAGAGAGAGAGAGAGAGAGAGAGAGAGAGAGAGAGAGAGAGAGAGGAGACACACACACACACTGAGCAAATCATCCTGCCATCATGACAAATTAGCTTAACTAGGGTTGAATAAAGTTCAAGTCACCATGAATTGAAAATGGGGGACCCTGATGTAAACAAGACAAACGTCTTTCTCTGGTCTGCATCCCCTTCGTATTGTACGGATTTGTACCCATTCTGCAATCTGTTAAATAAAGTTTTTCATTCATTCAATAAAGCTAGACTTTTAAGATATTTAAACAACAACAATAAACAATTACAATCAATCAATATCTCTCTCTCACACACACACACACACACACACACACACACACACACACACACACGTATTTACATCCACATAATTACAACAAGTACAGTATAGCCTACACATTGTAGATGCAAAACAGATGAGACCTGTCGGTCATTGACAACAACCATGCAGGTTGAGTATTAAATTAGCGTGCAGGTGGCGATACACTCAGCACGACAGGGCACAACAATGTGCTTGCCAAACAGGGGATTAAGTAAAACAGAGGAGGGCCAAATATGTCTCACACTTAATCCCCTGTTTGTCTTGTACACTATAAACAATATAAACAGCAATCGGTACAAACGTGTTTGTTGTCCAAAAAAGTTGGCTAGTGACACCACCAGTATAACAACTGACAGCGCCACACACACACATATTATACACAAACACCAGTCAGAAGGATACGAGTGGTAGAAAAAGTTGTCCTTCAAAACTTGCATTCTAGGAAGCTGCAGGTGCTATAGCCGACAGATTGAGCTGCCAGCTAGCAAGCTAGCGTGTCCAGTATCCCCAGCTGTGTTCATTCGACCATTTTCAGGATGCAGTGGTCTAGTAGTGGTGCTTGCAAAAAAAAAAAAAAAAAAATCGAAACCGCATTGCAGTTATTAACGTTACATCTTGAGGATAGTCGAGTCTTTCAAAGTTAGAACGGCATGAGAAATAACTTGATTAATTGACTTGCCCGTCGTGGCTAACTAACGTTATGTCACTTCTTGTCTGAGTCTATATATACTGTTGTTGTCATCATGATCACGCCATGACGGTATCATTCACTACATAAAACCGCAACAGACAGAGGACGCGCTTCCTTGACAACGCGGCCGGAGGTGAGGTTCGCACACCGTCCAGCAGGGGGCTTTCTAACAGACGATCAGATACCAGCAATAAGGCTGCATTTACGGTCATCAATCATCATTAGTATGTGGTCGGTCGAGTCAAAAACTTTTAGTCATATTCTATGAAAATAATAATGATAATGATGCAATGAAATAAAAACTCATGCACGTGAACAGCTGCTCAGAACAGAGACTGTCATACGTGACCAGCTTTATGGGAAAAAGAGCAATGCTGTCACATTTGACAGCACAGGAGTTAAGAGGATTTAGGAAAATCTCCTTTTTCGTGATTGTTTTATGGCTTTGTAGACAGTAGGCCTACCTGCTGGGACATACGGTTGCACTTTGTGACCTATATGTTTCAGTCAGCTTTTCTCTGGACAATAAAGCAACCCGCACCACACAGAAATTGCGAAAACGGCGAGGCAAAAACACCCTTAGTGATTGTAGACAGCTGTATATAGTACTGTGTGACTTTACACGGGGGAAATATATCAGGGCAATCGCTAAAGCCGTGATGGACTTTTAAGAAAGTGTTTCCGAGTGTGCAGCAAAGGCACACAGCTAGTCTGCTGCCCAACCACGGACCGCGCACAGCAGCTGGAGCGTCACACAGTCAACTCAAAAGGTTGGATGCTGTACCAGAGCAGCAGATCATCAGTCGACAGAGCAGGAAGAAGAGCCATGCACCATCGGGTAGCCTGTACGCGATTATGTTTATGTGCATCCTCTAGGCTACTTCATTTTGGGATGTGCATCAAATTAAATCGGAACGACAGTTACGTGACAGGGCATGCCAAGAATTGAGGTGAGTAGGTGTAGGCTATTCAAATTGATGTGCAAATGTATTATGATACATTGTTGTAGCCTGTAAAGAACATACACTCAAGTTCAGTATTATGGTTATACAGTCGGGACAAATAAAAAGGGACAAATCTCCCTGCAAGGACATTATTCTCTTTGATATTTTACCCAATAATCCCTTACTATTGTAATTAGCAACAGAGACAAATGTTGATCAAAGACGGGTTAAAGGCTACTTTATATTCCACTTATTATAGCCCATCTGAAGATTAACATAGTGAGAAAAGTGTAACGATTGGAATGTGATTATGAGTAATACTTGTTTGGTTTCTTGAAATCGGATTAAAAGCAGGTTGGTGTATATTACCTGCAGATTTGTACCCTGTAGCACCTGCAGCAGTGTCCTGAGATACAACTGCAGCTACCAACTCTCAGTGAGTGCAATTCGTATTTAAATGTCCCTCCCCAAATTAGGATAACACTGCTTCACCATCTGACTCTCCAGCATCTTCTGTGTCACCTGGCAGCATCATCATGTTATGAAGAGGAGCGGCAGTAGAAAAGTTCAACGCATTCTCACCAATTCCCACAGGTAAGTCTTAATTGTTATCTATGGCCATTTTAATCACAAGATTAAAGTGGCGATCGACTTTTCCTTCATATAATTTGACCGCACACATTTGATATGTTGTCATCTCAAAGTGGCCCAGGGGGTTAGCTTGTCACTCTTGTCAATGTATTTTTTGCCTCCTGATGTGGGCGGGGTTACGAGGCAAATTATCGATATTTTGTCAGTCCACACGAGACAAGACAACCGACTTTGTATATATAGTGCTCGCGTTCATCCCTTTGCACATGTTAAACCTTGTTAACACAAATTATGATTGAGAGAAGGGACCATCTGTCTTGCACCCATCATCATCATCTATGTGGAAGCAATGAGTCTACCTTATAACTAGCTTCTAAAATGGCCATGTCAATCAAATGTAATTAGTGTACAGGGAATGCATTACTGTTTTATTATTAGCACAAATGATGGGGGTGGGGGGCTAGTGGTCTCTTAGCCCCCCCTGAACGAAAGAAAAGAAAAACGAAAGACAGTTAAAGTTAAAGAGATAAAATTACAAAAATAAAAGCTAATTGTTTGTAATCAAGATCCTTATTATCTTCACCAGGTACACACACACACAAATAGGTAGTGTGTGTCTGTCTGTCTGTCTATCCGGAACTTATCTTGCCAGCTACAAGGCTGTGGTGGTTGAAAATTGTTATAGAAGAAGTCTTTATTTGTCACACACACATGCGATGGGCGACCCACAGGAACACACACATGCACTAGTCGCTGATTAAATGTTCTCTGCACTTCCCATCCCATCATCCTTCCCCCCCAAGGGCAGCCGGGAGCAGACAAGGGCTGCAGCGTGTGCCGTGCCCAGGGACCAATCCAAGTGCTACTGTCCGTCTTCGTCAAGGACGTGACAGCATTAGCGATCTGTTGTGCATGTTTTTCCATTGGGTTTATCTTATCGGGAGGGGAAACCCTTGCGAGCACGGGGAGAACATGCAAACTCCACACAGAAAGGCCCGGGAGATACCCCACATGGGTAACTGGCAACACGGCAACCTGGTCCCCAAGCGGGAATCGATCCCAGGACCTTCTAGCTGTGAGGCGACAGTGTTAACCACTACACCACGTGCCGCGTTATTTTTTTTCGTAGCCGCATTTTTCGGAGACGCTCTCTGATTGGCCACTGACATGTGCGCCCAATCGTGTGACGAGCTGTGTCTTTTCCCATTTCCGCCTAAAACAGCATGCAAACTACCTAACGCCTAGTCTATCACTGGTTAAGCTTAGGCGACTCTTTCGAAGTTGGTTAAGGTTTGGAATCAGGGCTGGTGTTCTATCGCCCTGCTCTAAGACAAACTCTAACCTTAACCAACTTCGAAAGAGTGCCTAAGCTTAACCGGTGATAGAAACAGGCGTCACACGACTGGGCGCACATGTCACATGAAGTGGCCAATCAGAGAGCGTCTCCGCAAAATGCGGCTACGAAAAAAAATAACGCCAAATAAGCCTGTAAATAGGCTTACAGCAGACCAGGGACATGACTTCTGGAATATTACCTCAATCGGCCTGATGGGGGCACTATAATAAGAATATATAACCCGGGATAGGTGCACAAGGAAGCCAAGGAGCAGTGATGGTAACTGTTCAGCAGAGGGAGGTAGAAGTCTGTGCAAAGGTGGGGGCGAGTGAGGAGCAGGGGGAGGAATCTGGGCAGGAAACGGTGGACCGTAACAACAACGTTTTCATGACGCGCTACTTCCTCATGTCTAATTAATCTGGTTTCCGCCAGGATGCGCAGAGTTATTTATAAACTCATATTTCGCTAATAACACTTAAAATAACATGCACTTTAAGCTATGGTTTGAAGTGGTCTGATAACTATATAATTTATTGTGCAGCTTGAATGAAAATCACCTGTTGATGATTCATGTGTGCAGGGGTGGACTGGCAACAAAAAGCAAGCCGGGAATTTGCGGTCAAGCGGCCCCCATTTGTCAGAAATAACATATAAAATGTAAAATGCATCAAGCTAATCAATCAATTAATCAATCAATGAATCATCAAATAACAAAACGCAATCCGCTAATTTACCTTTGTGTCAAGTCAATATGCAAAACAATGGGTCTCATTTTCAAATGTTTTTCTTTCCTATATTTGTGAGTACAGACGACGTACAACATATATGCTCCAATTACTTTTTGTGCCGTTTGTACTCTGTTGTGCAGTGGCACTGGTTGGTCATCACACACACCTGTTTCCATATTAGGCTTCTCCCTCCTCCAACATTTCCCTGTCTTTCTCTGCATCTGGTTCACCTGTTTGTATAAATTGCATAAAACAGACATTAAGACAACATAATTCGGACAGTTGGTTGACATGTGCATCAAATATAATTTAGCATTCATTAAATTCATTGATGAATAGTCCATCTGAACATACACGGTGTTATGCCCTAATTCACTTTACACAATGGCACTCAATATTGCACCTGTAGTTTCTTCTATGATGCTGGTTCCTGCAAAGGCCTCTCCCTCCTCCACCCTTTCCCTTTCTTTTTCTGACTGACAGGTTCACCTGTTTGTTTAAATTGCATTAAACAGACATTTGGACTCTTGGTTGACAGGCATCAAATATCATAGAGCAAACATTTTTGCATACATTTTAACTATTGTAATGCAATCACACATTAATGATGAATAGTCCAACCTGAACATACTATATACAGAATACTGGGAGAAAGCTTAGGTAGCTAAAGTACTGGTAATAATCATAATAATAATAATTAGGGATGCTCGATATTGGCTTTTTTACCGATACCGATATACCGATATTGTCCAACTCTTAATTTCCGATACTGATATCAACCAATACCAATATATGCAGGGTTTCCCCCCCCAAAAAACTGGTAATTCAGGTAATTAACATTACATATCTCTTGTTGTGGAATTAACACAACATTATGCATACTTTTGACAATAAATAAAATCAGAATTTGTTCTTACTTGCTTGCCTGGGTAAATAAAGGTTATAGAAATGTAAAAAACCGATACAGATACCGATACCGATATTTTCCCATATCACATTTGAATGCCGATATCGGCCGATAATATCGGTAGGCCGATAATATCGGACATCCCTAATAATAATGACTTTTCTCAAACCCAATGCACTAAATCTACTAAATGAAATGAAATCTACTAAATGAAAAGCTAACATGTGTGGAGAGTGTCAATCACTTGTTGCGATTACCTTATGGTTTAAGTAGAACTCTTGGTATTTTCTTTTAAATGCAGCTTTCTTTTTTCTGGCACTCTGAGACCCTTCTGGTGTCTCATCGTTGGCTCTTTCTCCCTTTTCAAAGAAGCTCTCCAGTGACGTGTTTTGCGTGCCATTATAGCAAGGTTAGCTTGCCGACTTACTGATGCACAGAAAAAACCTGCGACTAAGTACACTGGAGTGAGGCGTGGACGGAAGTGGCAATTTTTCTAAATAAAATACTCGAAAGACTAATACAATTTTATTTACATAAACATTTACATTGCAGGGATATATTGGTCCAAATATGAAGGCAACACCAAAATGTATGTATTTCACATTGTCTGCTAAAAAAAAGCCCAGAACAATATCCAAATAAATGGCTGTCACTCACTGAGGAAAAGGTGTATTTGCACCATATTTCACACAGAGGTTCAAAACACCTAAATGTAACTTTCCATGTTGAAAAAAAAACAATAATTCCCTGTTGAACTATAGTGTTATTCAACAAAACACAAGGTTTTTTTATGTCAAATATTGTATGCTCACACAAAGGTAATGTATGATGGTGACTTTACACTGCCCCAGACATAAAGGGTAGGTTCCCCTGAATCATAAAGGGTTGAAAAAACACTTGATACTGACCCAAAGAATAAGCTCAGAATTGGCAAAAATATAACACTATGTCCAGGCGAACCTTTGTCTATGTAGGCTTTAGTACCTGAAACATACTATAAATAAAAATAAAATTGTCCAACCATTACAAATGGTGCAATTGTGTGCTAGTGTAATAGTATGTGCTAGTGTGCTAGTGTAATAGCGTGTAATAGTGTAATAGGAATACTGCGGGGAGATCTGCTTTCATTGGTCTATGTTTACCCCGCCCCCTACACTCAAACCCCACCTAACGTGTAGGCTACTAGAAAATAAACGTGTGGCTGCCGTCTTGTAGATTTATGTGCTCTACTGAGCGCACCTTTCAAGTTTGTGTTTCGATGACGATGCTTATAAGCAATCATTGCCATTGCACTGTATTGACTTGCTTTCCATCTTGAACATTCATGCTAACTAACTACTGAGTCTTCTATTCATTACAAATAAACTGCTGTTGTTGCTAGTTACACAATTTGAGGTTCACTTGGGCAAACTGGTGCCGGAGAGCTGATTACTGGAGTCTCACAGCAGCAAACCTGACTACTATCGTCTTTGTGCATTCAAAAGGTGTAATTTCATCCTGGATATTGAATGACTTGTTGTTGACCGATTACAAAAATATTCAACCCTTGTGCGAAGCTTCATCCAGATTGGATCAGAACTGTCGGAACTGTGGCTGGTGTACTGTGGAGTGAGTACAATACCCCCCATCACACCATGTGCGCGGGTCTAATAACAACTTTCCAGTGGAAATCAGACACTGTGCTGCTGTTAATACTGTAGCCGGATGAGGCAGTGGCTCTTCGCCCCTTCGCCAGATGGTAGTTAATCGACTAGTCTGCTTCAGTCATTGTGGTGCATTTTTATTTTGTGCCCAGTTGGGACAGGAGGGTCTTTGTCAGTGTCCATAATTGACCTATCTCAAACTCTGCAGTCTTTCCCTTGATTCTCCACTCACAACTGTTGCTTTCCCCAGATAAAATTGCAACCGTAATGACCCAGCCACGAGACAGAGCCTAGGCGATAAGAAAGAAAATTATATGCTTTGCCAGGTCATGATACAAGGGAGAGAGCAGATGATAAGGCCGTGGGTGGTGTGACACTCACACAGTGAATCATAATTCAGTTCAGACCAGCTGTCCATTCCACACTGACTGCTGAGATCACCGTCTTCTCATTTTACCAGGCCATTTGTAGATATTGAGATGGATCTCTTCATCTAACCCACCAGACCCCAGCAGACAAACGTAATGTGTTTGTATTATATGAAATAGATAGTAGAATTTGGGGTAATAACATGGTCATCTATCTGAACATTTTCCTTTTGGCCATTGGGAGGGATGAGTATTGCACTCACCAACATGTGCAAACATCAAATGCAAAAAGCTTTCAGGCACATCCGCTAAACTGTGTTTGTGTTTACGTCCCGTGTTTAGATGCAGCAGTGACGACAGCGACATGATGCTTCAGCAGTCCAAGGTGAAGCCCAGGAGACAGGCCTTGCGGGGACCGGGTTACATGTTCTGTGGACACTCCTCTAGCCTGTCCAAAGTAGAGGAGCACTTCTTAGATGCTGCAGAATACGGCAACATTCCCGAAGTGAGGAGGATGTTGGAGGAACTGCCCGATCTTAACGTCAACTGTGTGAACTACATGGGCCAGAATGCATTGCAACTGGCCGTGGCCAATGAACACCTGGAGGTGATTGAGCTCCTGCTGAGGAAGAAGAAACTTTCACGGATAGGAGATGCTTTACTGTTAGCCATCAGCAAAGGCTATATTCGCATTGTAGAGGCGTTGCTCTGCCACCAGGCCTTCGCAGACAGTCAACGGCTGATAAACAGCCCCAGCCAGGCCGAGACGCACGATGACTTCTTTGCATATGATGATGATGGCACACGGTTCTCCCACGACATCACTCCCATCATCCTCGCATCTCACTGCCATGAATATGAGGTAGTGCACATACTGCTGATGAAGGGGGCCTGCATAGAGCGGCCTCACGACTACTTCTGCCAGTGCACCACCTGCGGCAGGCACCAGAGGGACGACTCTTTCAGCCATTCGCAATCTCGCATCAACGCTTATAAAGGCCTTGCCAGCCCGGCCTACCTCTCTCTCGCCAGTGAAGATCCTGTGATGACCGCTCTGGAGCTAAGCAACGAGCTTGCAGTTTTGGCCAACATCGAGAAGGAGTTCAAGGTATAGTATTAAAGGCACTACTAGAAAGATTTTGCACATCAATATATCATTGTAAATTCAATACCCATGTCTTGATAGGATTACTGCAGAAACGGGATGAGGGGTGCGGCTGGTAGTGTAGAGGTCTAAGCACTCTCTTATCACCATAGAGAGCCGGGTTAAATTTCCTGGCAGCGGTACCTCCGGCTTAGTCAGTCATCCCTACGAACACAATTGGCAGTGTCCACGGGCTGGAAGCCGGGCGAGTATGAGTCCTGGTCGTTGCAACAGCGACTCCAGCAGGGAGGGGATCGGGGAGAGATAGTGTAAACCTCGGCACGTCTTACGCTCACCCAGCTAAACTCCTAGCTGTCAGGTGAAGGGAATTGGCATCATTTATAAATTGGGGGATGGGAGCTAAATGAGAAAAAGACAACAAATTAGAATAATAATGTAATAAAATAAAATAAAAAAAGAAACATGATGAGACGGATGAGAATGAAAGATGATTGATGAGACTGGGACAAGTCCGCTGGTAGTCACTTTTTTATTGATATTGATATTTTTTGCCAAAGGGTCAGATCCATAATTTGTAATGGTGAATGGCATTACAGCACAAAGGAAGCTACATTCACGGTTAGAAGGGGCTGTTTACCCTCTCCAAGCTTCATCAAAACAAATCCTGTTTGGGAAGCTGTTGGGGGTCGGGATCAAATGGCAAAATCTCCTTTGCAACAGCAAGCAACAGGGTTTATGGGAAATGTGGTCTTATCATGAGAAATAGGCTACCCATAGACCACGCAACACTTCCGGGATTCTGAAATCGGGGAGGAGATTGCGGGGGGAGCATAAGAATGAATGTGGATGAGAGCCTTGATGTAAGTGGTTGCAGCTACGGCTGTGGGGGTGCTAGAGACATGATCGAATAGACTTTTATGCGCCTGAGTCTCCTGAACACGGCGCAACCCATTCCTAATCGATCAGAACTAAATCGGCCGAGCTAAAGTAGCTTTTTCAGCACCTACTCCCCATACGCATGCGCAGATTGTCAACGGAGTCTGAACGGCGCGAGACGACGCGCGAATGAATGTTGAATGTTCCATCAGAGGGGGGAGCTTCGGTGGTAGTGTGAGCGGCTATTATAGATAGACCACTGCACTTAAATATAAACATTAGTCTACCTGGAGACTCAATGAGGTAATTGTAGATGTCGCCATAAGACGCGTCTGGCCATTGAGTGGGATAATTTTTTAATTATCCTGTTTGGCTGAAAGGACACGTCAACGTGAGTCACACACACAATGCATTATTCAGTAATACAAATTTCCAAACTTATATGCGTTCTTTTAACTTTGCCACAGCAGCCAACCAAAATCGCGATATTAGATTCATTAACCCCTATAACACGTGCAGTGGATATCTCCAGATAGATCACATCAAGATAGGTGAGAATCCATACCTTTGGGCAGAGTTTGTCTGGGTGAATCCAACGTGAGGCAATACATTTTTTTGCGGCTGTGAGGCCGGCCAAAATGAGTCTTTTCACATGTGTAGAGGTCAGTAATTGAGAGACATCATTCAATAACAATACAGAAGGAGATGCAGGTATGGTCCGAGAGAAAATATCTGAGAGCTGAGAGGTAACATTTTCCCAAAAAATCTCAACGGGAGGGCATTCCCAGTACATATGCATAAATGTTCCTGTGGCACCGTTTGGACACAAAGTACATCGAGAGTCAGGTCTGAGACCCATTAAATTCAATCGTTTAGGGGTTAAATAAGTCCTGTGAACACAATTTTGATGAATCTGTTGGTGATCTGGGTTGCGTGAGGATAGCCGAACATTTTCCCAGACTGCATCCCAATAAAAATCTACATCCAACTCTGGGACCTCCTTTCTCCAAATCGTATCCAGGGGGAGGTCTTTATACGAGATGTAGTTGAAATCATGTAATCTATGCACGATGGATTACAAGATTATTTTTGCACCAATGCGTAATGATGAGGTCATTTCCTGATTTCCATCCACGTTAAAGCTGTATCACCTGGTTTATATACGTCTACAG
Source organism: Notolepis coatsorum (assembly GCF_963971535.1). Lineage (NCBI taxonomy): Eukaryota > Metazoa > Chordata > Actinopteri > Aulopiformes > Paralepididae > Notolepis > Notolepis coatsorum. The sequence continues at coordinate 291,275,515 of NC_140165.1, read as the reverse complement.
CTGCTTTTATCTGGTTTGTCTTTAACATTTCTTTTAACTTTAAAAATGTCTTGTAACTTTAAACATTTATTGTAACTTTAACATTTATTGTAATTTCTTGTAACTTTTAATATTTCTTGTAACTTAAAAATGTCTTGTAACTTTAACATTTCTTGAATAAGCGTTTGTAGTTTATAGAGTAATAATTTACTCAACGACTATTTTGGCATTGTTTCCGATGTTTATTAAAGCATTACATCATGTGCAGGAGTGGGTTGTGAGAATTAGACCATGCCTAGGGGTGGTCGTTAGACCCATAGATATAGACCCCCCTAGGCAGGGGCGGACCTAGCACATTTGGCGCCCTAGGCGAGATTCACCACCAGATTCACCACAATTTTTTTTAATATTATATATTTTTTTTTCTCTGCGCAGTTTTGGCGCACCCCTCTATATCTGCAACCATTATTTTTACATAAAAAAAATTCTAACATAAGGGAAAATGAGCCAAAAATCTAAAACGGTCGGTCGGTCTGAGCCCCCCCCCCAAAAAATCAAAACATCGCCGCGCTACCAACCAGTTAACCCTTTTCACTGCGACAATACACCGAAGGTTAACCCTTTCACGACCATTGGTTGTGTGATAGTAAAGGGTTAACCCTCCGTCGTGTGGCAGTGAAAGGGTTAACAGTTATACAGTAAAGTACTGCACCTATAATTTTTACAAGCAAGAACAAGAGCTAAGAATAAATGTAAAATGCACACTAAAGAATTAAAACAAATAAACAACTTAGCTAACACACAATAATAATAATAATAATAATAATAATAATAATAATAATAATAATAATAATAATAATAATAATAATAATAATAATAATAATAATAATAATAATAACAACAAACAATAAAATAACGTGCAAATTAGCTTTAAAAGAAAATTATGTATTGTAAAATATGTTACACATATATAATCAAAATATATTATGCTAAATAAACAAACAAATAAATAAAAATTACAAATTCACTTTGTCTAAAGAACTATTTACATTCCACTCCCTATCATCACACTTCAAGGTTTTGATTGATTGATTGATTGATTGATTGATTGATTGATTGATTGATTGAAGAGTTTATTAACAGATTGCAGAATGGGTACAGTACAGTACAGCTCAATACATACAATTGTTAAGAGGATGCAGACCTGAGAAAGACTTTCGTCTTGTTTCCATCAGGGTCCCCCATTTTCAATTCATCATAGGTTAGCCTGTAGCTCCTGGTTTCCATTTACAGTGCAATCCTTCTGGCCTTCCTCGCTGCAAAGTCATCAATCACATCAAATTGTCCAACTCCTGAGCCAGCTCCTTCCCATCCAAATCAGATTGCCCTCCATGGTTTAAGGTGTGTACAAGTGCCTCTGCTTGCTTCATCAGCTCTTGGTGTGGCAGGTCTTGGAAGTTGTACAAAATTGCATACCTTTCACCTTGGCACGTTTCTCGTCTTCTTCTTTTCTTCTCTTTTTAAACTGGATGGCCGGATGGCTTTTGCCTCTTCATAGTTCTCTAACGTTAGTCTTTCTTTCCTCAACGCTCAATTCTATAAACACTTGACCGATACCCATCAATGCACAGCGCTCTAGCATGTTCTGACTGTGAACACCTAAAGCTGAGGCTCAGACCAACCGACCGTTTTTGGCTCATTTTCCCTTATGTTAGAATTATTTTTATGTAAAAATAATGGTTGCAGATCTAGAGGGGGGCGCCAAAACTGCACAGAGAAAAAAAATTAATAAAAAAAAAAAAAAAAATTTTAAAACATGTGTAACCAAATGTTGGAGCATGAAACCAATATATGTTTTCAATTGACAGATTTTAGATTCGTAAATTACTCCTAAATTCCTATTATTACATTAAGAATAATATGAACCATTGAATCTGTGTGTATATGTGTGTGTGATAGGGTGTGTGTGTGCATGCACTCGTGTGTACCATGACCTTTAATTAGCTTGTCTTTAACCTTTTACAATTATGGGCATGTTTGATCTCGATACACTCATTAACTACCAATTGAAGCAGTATTGACTGCATACACACACACCACCATCACGTTTTAAGCTAATGTTTATTGTGAAAATGGACACACCCACATGTGTACAGCTTGGTTCTACAGTATCTTGGCATAATAGCCTGTACTGTCTAGTATTATGCTCTGTTGTATGTTGCCAGATTGTATACTAGCATGTTGTTCTTCTCTTCTTGTGGTAATTAAAGGTGCTATAGATACCATTCATACTAGATATCACACTAGAGCAGTGGTTCCCAACCTTTTTTGAGTACTGTACCCCCAAAGCATTTCAAGGCCAACCTAAAGTACCCCCTACTATGCATCAATCGTGATGATCCCCAGGATATATAATTAATAGTCTATATATTGTGGCAGACCGTGTGTGTGTGTGTGTGTGTGTGTGTGTGTGTGTGTGTGTGTGTGTGTGTGTGTGTGTGTGTGTGTGTGTGTGTGTGTGTGTGTGTGTGTGTGTGTGTGTGTGTGTGTGTGTGTGTGTGTGTGTGTGTGTGTGTGTGTGTGTGTGTGTGTGTGTGTGTGTGTGTGTGTGTGTGTGTGTGTGTGTGTGTGTGTGTGTGTGTGTGTGTGTGTGTGTGTGTGTGTGTGTGTGTGTGTGTGTGTGTGTGTGTGTGTGTGTGTGTGTGTGTGTGTGTGTGTTCAAGTTTCAAGTTTCAAGTTTCTTTAATAGTTGTCATACAGAAGTACAGAATACTTTTGTACAAAATGCTTCTTACTGTTGCGCTCCAGAGACTGTGCATGACAAGATAAGTATGAAATAAAAACATAGTAAAAATTAGAAGAAAAAAAAAGAGGTCACAGTGTTCAGTTTAGACATATGTACAATGTTCGTAGACGTAGTTACCATACAATATACAATACTGTGCAGTGTACTAATATACAATACTATATAGTGCAAGGCATAAATGGACGAGGTGCAGTTTAGGTACAATTCACAGTAGGTGTACGAGTTGTAGTGCAAATCCTTTATCAATAAATATAAAGTGTAAGTGTGTTTGTGTGATCTAAAGTGTGGAGAGTGGGTGCTGCAGTGTGTTGTTTGTTTGAGTGAGTGTGTGTGTGCGTGTGGGTGTGTGTGCTGTGTGCATTTGATGGTTGTTGCATAGTGATTATTGTTCGTTTAGCGATTATTGTTCGTTTAGCAGCCTGATGGCCTGGGGATAGAAGCTCCTTCTGAGTCTTTCTGTGCTCGCCATAAGACTCCGGTATCGCTTGCCTGACGGCAGCAGTTCAAAGAGGCAGTTGTTCGGGTGGCTCGAGTCCTTAATAATTCTCTTAGCCTTCCCCTTGCACCGCTTGTTGTAAATGTTCTGGAGGGTGGGAAGCCCCCCTCTAATTGTGCGTTCGGCTGAACGTGTCACTCTTTGTAGTCTGCTACGGTCTTGTGCAGTGCTATTCCCAAACCAGGAGGTGATGTTGCCGGTCAGGATGCTCTCTATTGTACATGAGTAGAAGTTCCTAAGGATCTTCTGACTGACTTGGAACTTCCTTAGGCGCCTGAGGAAGTAGAGGCGTTGTCGTGCCTTCTTCACAACACTGTCAATGTGTGTGGTCCATGTCAAGTCCTCGGATATGTGGGCTCCGAGGTACTTGAAACTGTTCACTCTCTCAACTGGTGCCCCGTCGATGCTGAGGGGGCTGTAGTCCTTGACCCCCGACCTCCTGAAGTCCACAATCATCTCTTTTGTTTTGCTGACGTTCAGGGAGAGGCAGTTCTCCTGACACCACTGTGACAGGTTCTCTACCTCTTCCAGGTAGGCCCTTTCGTCGTTGGCAGAGATCAGGCCCACCACTACTGTGTCATCAGCAAATTTGATGATGGTGTTGTTGTTCCGCTGTGCTACGCAGTCATGTGTGTACAGGGAGTAGAGGAGGGGGCTCAGAACACAGCCCTGGGGGGCCCCTATGTTGAGCGTGATGGATGAGGAGGTGCAGTTGCCGGCTCTTACCACCTGGGGTCTGCCCGTCAGGAAGTCCAGGACCCACTGGCACAGGTCATAGTTCAAGCCCAGGTCCCTGAGCTTGGCTATGAGTTTGGAGGGGACTATGGTATTGAATGCTGAGCTGTAGTCGATGAACAGCATTCTCACATAGTTCCCCTTCCTCTTGTCCAGATGTGATGCTGCTGTGTGCAGCACATGGGCTATGGCGTCCTCCGTGGACCTGTTGGGGCGATATGCAAATTGCAGAGGGTCCAGGTTGATGGGGAGGGAGGAACAGATGTAGCCCTTC